>NW_026646807.1:0-109238 GCF_949987535.1 Balaenoptera acutorostrata | reverse complement strand
CATGTACAATGGAATATCACTCAGCCAGGAAATCCACGTCATAAGGCTAGTAGCAGCACGATGAGTGGATTTAGGTACGACGATTCTAAGTGAAATAAGTCACACAGAAAAAGACACTTATCATAAGATATCACTTAGAGAGGGAATGTAAAAACCGCTACACTTGAACTGAATTACAAAACAGAACAGAGTCACACGTTCAGAAAACACACTATGGCTGCTGAACGGGAAAGGTGAGGTGGGGTGATGCATAAAACAAGGGTTTCAAATTAGCTCAGATACCGTTCCATAAACCCAATATGTAAGAGACAAGACCTATTCCTTTTTCAGTGAACTGGACTCAACACCCCCTATTCACCGCACAAGAATATATCTGACTAGTAAGAATCTTCAAACCTATGTATTGATATCTCTCTGTAAGTGAGTCAAGGGGGTGTAAAGCGGCATAAACACAGCCGTGAAAAGCAGCTAAACCCCATTATAAAAATAAATTACTTTTCAAAACCCGTGAAACAAAGACAGTGAAAGAGAGAGAAATTCTTACAAAACTCGTTCAGGGGCTGTGATGCAACCTGGATTGACCATATCTAGACCCACAGCTGATTGAGACATAAGGGTGGACACTCTTGGGGCTGAGAGGTTCGGTGAGGTTGGGTGAGCCAACGCAGACCCTTTCAAGTAATACTGCATGGTACCCATCCCATGGGTCCCAAATCTCCAGGTTCAAGGGCATCTTCCTACGTCGAAAACAGGCATGAGAAACCCAGAAGATGGTACACCGTGTGATCGGGAAAGGTTTCTAAAACGCACCTCATTTCTCATCTCCTTTGCTCGGGTTCGCCATTCCAGCCGATTTACTAGCCATCTCCCTCCTTGGAGAATCAGCACCTTTAACCTCCTGTTCCATACAGGTTGCAATTTGTCCTGAGGATGAACGGGAAGAGGGGGAACCAATGAGAGACTAGCTCTAGGTGTTGGGACAGGCACAGGTCACTCTATTTTCCCATCAGGAAGAAGAATTAAGCACAAGCTCAGCCTGCCTCCCAGAACCAGAAGAGGGCCTGAAGCAATCCTGCGCTTTTGCGGCCAGCTCCCAAAAAAGCGAGTTGAAAAATGTAGCTCAGGGACACTGCAATTCACAAACCTGCAGAGTTTTAAATGATACCTCTCGTCCACAAATATATTAAGGGAAGGCAACGAAGAGGCTTTGAAAGCAAGGCAGAATTGCAGGAAACAGATTTCAGGAGGTAGATTCGAATCGCCTTGAAAGCACATGAAAAGCGGCAAAACGTGGACAATGATGCCCTTTTTGGCCAACCAAGCAACCTGGAAAGGCCAATCAGCGCTCCAAAGAAGTCTCGCTTCCCAGCGGGCAAAAGGGCCATGCGGAAAAAAGTGTCCAAACCAGAAATGCAGGACCGGCCATGGAGAAATGGGAGCCTTGCTACGCTGATGGGTGGGATGTAAATTGCCAACAGCCACTCTGGAGAAGTGTACGGTGTGTTCTGAAACATCTAAAAAACACAGCTTGGAGAGCATAGGGCACTTCCACTCATGGGCGTATAAATTGGGAAAACTAAAAATCAGCAAGACACAGGCACCCCAAAGTTTAGGGCTGCTCTGTTGACAAGAACCCCCACTTCATTACACCTTAAATATCCTAGGAAAGAGAAAAATGGATAAAGAAGTTGTGGTCCTCATGTACAATGGAATATCACTCAGCCAGGAAATCCACGTCATAAGGCTAGTAGCAGCATGATGAGTGGATTTAGGTACGACGATTCTAAGTGAAATAAGTCACACAGAGAAAGACACTTATCATAAGATATCACTTAGAGAGGGAATGTAAAAACCGCTACACTTGAACTGAATTGCAAAACAGAACAGAGTCCCTCGTTTAGGAAACACACTATGGCTGCTGAACGGGAAAGGTGAGGTGGGGTGATGCATAAAACAAGGGTTTCAAATTAGCTCAGATACCGTTCCATAAACCCAATATGTAAGAGACAAGACCTATTCCTTTTTCATTGAACTGGACTCAACACCCCCTATTCACCGCACAAGAATATATCTGACTAGTAAGAATCTTCAAACCTATGTATTGATATCTCTCTGTAAGTGAGTCAAGGGGGTGTAAAGCGGCATAAACACAGCCGTGAAAAGCAGCTAAACCCCATTATAAAAATAAATTACTTTTCAAAACCCGTGAAACAAAGACAGTGAAAGAGAGAGAAATTCTTACAAAATTCGTTCAGGGGCTGTGATGCAACCTGGATTGACCATATCTAGACCCACAGCTGATTGAGACATAAGGGTGGACACTCTTGGGGCTGAGAGGTTCGGTGAGGTTGGGTGAGCCAACGCAGACCCTTTCAAGTAATACTGCATGGTACCCATCCCATGGGTCCCAAATCTCCAGGTTCAAGGGCATCTTCCTACGTCGAAAACAGGCATGAGAAACCCAGAAGATGGTACACCGTGTGATCGGGAAAGGTTTCTAAAACGCACCTCATTTCTCATCTCCTTTGCTCGGGTTCGCCATTCCAGCCGATTTACTAGCCATCTCCCTCCTTGGAGAATCAGCACCTTTAACCTCCTGTTCCGTACAGGTTGCAATTTGTCCTGAGGATGAACGGGAAGAGGGGGAACCAATGAGAGACTAGCTCTAGGTGTTGGGACAGGCACAGGTCACTCTATTTTCCCATCAGGAAGAAGAATTAAGCACAAGCTCAGCCTGCCCCCCAGAACCAGAAGAGGGCCTGAAGCAATCCTGCGCTTTTGCGGTCAGCTCCCAAAAAAGCGAGTTGAAAAATGGAGCTCAGGGGCACTGCAATTCACAAACCTGCAGAGTTTTAAGTGATACCTCTCGTCCACAAATATATTAAGGGAAGGCAACGAAGAGGCTTTGAAAGCAAGGCAGAATTGCAGGAAACAGATTTCAGGAGGTAGATTCGAATCGCCTTGAAAGCACATGAAAAGCGGCAAAACGTGGACAATGATGCCCTTGGCCAAAAAGGGCGTATGCGTTTTTTCCTGAATATATTCAGGAAAAAACGCATACGCCCTTTTTGGCCAACCAAGCAACCTGGAAAGGCCAATCAGCGCTCCAAAGAAGTCTCGCTTCCCAGCGGGCAAAAGGGCCATGCGGAAAAAAGTGTCCAAACCAGAAATGCAGGACCGGCCATGGAGAAATGGGAGCCTTGCTACGCTGATGGGTGGGATGTAACTTGCCAACAGCCACTCTGGAGAAGTGTACGGTGTGTTCTGAAACATCTAAAAAACACAGCTTGGAGAGCATAGGGCACTTCCACTCATGGGCGTATAAATTGGGAAAACTAAAAATCAGCAAGACACAGGCACCCCAAAGTTTAGGGCTGCTCTGTTGACAAGAACCCCCACTTCATTACACCTTAAATATCCTAGGAAAGCGAAAAATGGATAAAGAAGTGGTGGTCCTCATGTACAATGGAATATCACTCAGCCATGAAATCCACGTCATAAGGCTAGTAGCAGCACGATGAGTGGATTTAGGTACGACGATTCTAACTGAAATAAGTCACACAGAAAAAGACACTTATCATAAGATATCACTTAGAGAGGGAATGTAAAAACCGCTACACTTGAACTGAATTACAAAACAGAACAGAGTCACACGTTCAGAAAACACACTATGGCTGCTGAACGGGAAAGGTGAGGTGGGGTGATGCATAAAACAAGGGTTTCAAATTAGCTCCGATACCGTTCCATAAACCCAATATGTAAGAGACAAGACCTATTCCTTTTTCAGTGAACTGGACTCAACACCCCCTATTCACCGCACAAGAATATATCTGACTAGTAAGAATCTTCAAACCTATGTATTGATATCTCTCTGTAAGTGAGTCAAGGGGGTGTAAAGCGGCATAAACACAGCCGTGAAAAGCAGCTAAACCCCATTATAAAAATAAATTACTTTTCAAAACCCGTGAAACAAAGGCAGTGAAAGAGAGAGAAATTCTTACAAAATTCGTTCAGGGGCTGTGATGCAACCTGGATTGACCATATCTAGACCCACAGCTGATTGAGACATAAGGGTGGACACTCTTGGGGCTGAGAGGTTCGGTGAGGTTGGGTGAGCCAACGCAGACCCTTTCAAGTAATACTGCATGGTACCCATCCCATGGGTCCCAAATCTCCAGGTTCAAGGGCATCTTCCTACGTCGAAAACAGGCATGAGAAACCCAGAAGATGGTACACCGTGTGATCGGGAAAGGTTTCTAAAACGCACCTCATTTCTCATCTCCTTTGCTCGGGTTCGCCATTCCAGCCGATTTACTAGCCATCTCCCTCCTTGGAGAATCAGCACCTTTAACCTCCTGTTCCGTACAGGTTGCAATTTGTCCTGAGGATGAACGGGAAGAGGGGGAACCAATGAGAGACTAGCTCTAGGTGTTGGGACAGGCACAGGTCACTCTATTTTCCCATCAGGAAGAAGAATTAAGCACAAGCTCAGCCTGCCCCCCAGAACCAGAAGAGGGCCTGAAGCAATCCTGCGCTTTTGCGGCCAGCTCCCAAAAAAGCGAGTTGAAAAATGTAGCTCAGGGACACTGCAATTCACAAACCTGCAGAGTTTTAAATGATACCTCTCGTCCACAAATATATTAAGGGAAGGCAACGAAGAGGCTTTGAAAGCAAGGCAGAATTGCAGGAAACAGATTTCAGGAGGTAGATTCGAATCGCCTTGAAAGCACATGAAAAGCGGCAAAACGTGGACAATGATGCCCTTTTTGGCCAACCAAGCAACCTGGAAAGGCCAATCAGCGCTCCAAAGAAGTCTCGCTTCCCAGCGGGCAAAAGGGCCATGCGGAAAAAAGTGTCCAAACCAGAAATGCAGGACCGGCCATGGAGAAATGGGAGCCTTGCTACGCTGATGGGTGGGATGTAAATTGCCAACAGCCACTCTGGAGAAGTGTACGGTGTGTTCTGAAACATCTAAAAAACACAGCTTGGAGAGCATAGGGCACTTCCACTCATGGGCGTATAAATTGGGAAAACTAAAAATCAGCAAGACACAGGCACCCCAAAGTTTAGGGCTGCTCTGTTGACAAAAACCCCCACTTCATTACACCTTAAATATCCTAGGAAAGAGAAAAATGGATAAAGAAGTTGTGGTCCTCATGTACAATGGAATATCACTCAGCCAGGAAATCCACGTCATAAGGCTAGTAGCAGCACGATGAGTGGATTTAGGTACGACGATTCTAAGTGAAATAAGTCACACAGAGAAAGACACTTATCATAAGATATCACTTAGAGAGGGAATGTAAAAACCGCTACACTTGAACTGAATTACAAAACAGAACAGAGTCACACGTTCAGAAAACACACTATGGCTGCTGAACGGGAAAGGTGAGGTGGGGTGATGCATAAAACAAGGGTTTCAAATTAGCTCAGATACCGTTCCATAAACCCAATATGTAAGAGACAAGACCTATTCCTTTTTCAGTGAACTGGACTCAACACCCCCTATTCACCGCACAAGAATATATCTGACTAGTAAGAATCTTCAAACCTATGTATTGATATCTCTCTGTAAGTGAGTCAAGGGGGTGTAAAGCGGCATAAACACAGCCGTGAAAAGCAGCTAAACCCCATTATAAAAATAAATTACTTTTCAAAACCCGTGAAACAAAGGCAGTGAAAGAGAGAGAAATTCTTACAAAATTCGTTCAGGGGCTGTGATGCAACCTGGATTGACCATATCTAGACCCACAGCTGATTGAGACATAAGGGTGGACACTCTTGGGGCTGAGAGGTTCGGTGAGGTTGGGTGAGCCAACGCAGACCCTTTCAAGTAATACTGCATGGTACCCATCCCATGGGTCCCAAATCTCCAGGTTCAAGGGCATCTTCCTACGTCGAAAACAGGCATGAGAAACCCAGAAGATGGTACACCGTGTGATCGGGAAAGGTTTCTAAAACGCACCTCATTTCTCATCTCCTTTGCTCGGGTTCGCCATTCCAGCCGATTTACTAGCCATCTCCCTCCTTGGAGAATCAGCACCTTTAACCTCCTGTTCCGTACAGGTTGCAATTTGTCCTGAGGATGAACGGGAAGAGGGGGAACCAATGAGAGACTAGCTCTAGGTGTTGGGACAGGCACAGGTCACTCTATTTTCCCATCAGGAAGAAGAATTAAGCACAAGCTCAGCCTGCCCCCCAGAACCAGAAGAGGGCCTGAAGCAATCCTGCGCTTTTGCGGTCAGCTCCCAAAAAAGCGAGTTGAAAAATGGAGCTCAGGGGCACTGCAATTCACAAACCTGCAGAGTTTTAAGTGATACCTCTCGTCCACAAATATATTAAGGGAAGGCAACGAAGAGGCTTTGAAAGCAAGGCAGAATTGCAGGAAACAGATTTCAGGAGGTAGATTCGAATCGCCTTGAAAGCACATGAAAAGCGGCAAAACGTGGACAATGATGCCCTTGGCCAAAAAGGGCGTATGCGTTTTTTCCTGAATATATTCAGGAAAAAACGCATACGCCCTTTTTGGCCAACCAAGCAACCTGGAAAGGCCAATCAGCGCTCCAAAGAAGTCTCGCTTCCCAGCGGGCAAAAGGGCCATGCGGAAAAAAGTGTCCAAACCAGAAATGCAGGACCGGCCATGGAGAAATGGGAGCCTTGCTACGCTGATGGGTGGGATGTAACTTGCCAACAGCCACTCTGGAGAAGTGTACGGTGTGTTCTGAAACATCTAAAAAACACAGCTTGGAGAGCATAGGGCACTTCCACTCATGGGCGTATAAATTGGGAAAACTAAAAATCAGCAAGACACAGGCACCCCAAAGTTTAGGGCTGCTCTGTTGACAAGAACCCCCACTTCATTACACCTTAAATATCCTAGGAAAGCGAAAAATGGATAAAGAAGTGGTGGTCCTCATGTACAATGGAATATCACTCAGCCATGAAATCCACGTCATAAGGCTAGTAGCAGCACGATGAGTGGATTTAGGTACGACGATTCTAACTGAAATAAGTCACACAGAAAAAGACACTTATCATAAGATATCACTTAGAGAGGGAATGTAAAAACCGCTACACTTGAACTGAATTACAAAACAGAACAGAGTCACACGTTCAGAAAACACACTATGGCTGCTGAACGGGAAAGGTGAGGTGGGGTGATGCATAAAACAAGGGTTTCAAATTAGCTCCGATACCGTTCCATAAACCCAATATGTAAGAGACAAGACCTATTCCTTTTTCAGTGAACTGGACTCAACACCCCCTATTCACCGCACAAGAATATATCTGACTAGTAAGAATCTTCAAACCTATGTATTGATATCTCTCTGTAAGTGAGTCAAGGGGGTGTAAAGCGGCATAAACACAGCCGTGAAAAGCAGCTAAACCCCATTATAAAAATAAATTACTTTTCAAAACCCGTGAAACAAAGGCAGTGAAAGAGAGAGAAATTCTTACAAAATTCGTTCAGGGGCTGTGATGCAACCTGGATTGACCATATCTAGACCCACAGCTGATTGAGACATAAGGGTGGACACTCTTGGGGCTGAGAGGTTCGGTGAGGTTGGGTGAGCCAACGCAGACCCTTTCAAGTAATACTGCATGGTACCCATCCCATGGGTCCCAAATCTCCAGGTTCAAGGGCATCTTCCTACGTCGAAAACAGGCATGAGAAACCCAGAAGATGGTACACCGTGTGATCGGGAAAGGTTTCTAAAACGCACCTCATTTCTCATCTCCTTTGCTCGGGTTCGCCATTCCAGCCGATTTACTAGCCATCTCCCTCCTTGGAGAATCAGCACCTTTAACCTCCTGTTCCGTACAGGTTGCAATTTGTCCTGAGGATGAACGGGAAGAGGGGGAACCAATGAGAGACTAGCTCTAGGTGTTGGGACAGGCACAGGTCACTCTATTTTCCCATCAGGAAGAAGAATTAAGCACAAGCTCAGCCTGCCCCCCAGAACCAGAAGAGGGCCTGAAGCAATCCTGCGCTTTTGCGGCCAGCTCCCAAAAAAGCGAGTTGAAAAATGTAGCTCAGGGACACTGCAATTCACAAACCTGCAGAGTTTTAAATGATACCTCTCGTCCACAAATATATTAAGGGAAGGCAACGAAGAGGCTTTGAAAGCAAGGCAGAATTGCAGGAAACAGATTTCAGGAGGTAGATTCGAATCGCCTTGAAAGCACATGAAAAGCGGCAAAACGTGGACAATGATGCCCTTTTTGGCCAACCAAGCAACCTGGAAAGGCCAATCAGCGCTCCAAAGAAGTCTCGCTTCCCAGCGGGCAAAAGGGCCATGCGGAAAAAAGTGTCCAAACCAGAAATGCAGGACCGGCCATGGAGAAATGGGAGCCTTGCTACGCTGATGGGTGGGATGTAAATTGCCAACAGCCACTCTGGAGAAGTGTACGGTGTGTTCTGAAACATCTAAAAAACACAGCTTGGAGAGCATAGGGCACTTCCACTCATGGGCGTATAAATTGGGAAAACTAAAAATCAGCAAGACACAGGCACCCCAAAGTTTAGGGCTGCTCTGTTGACAAGAACCCCCACTTCATTACACCTTAAATATCCTAGGAAAGCGAAAAATGGATAAAGAAGTGGTGGTCCTCATGTACAATGGAATATCACTCAGCCATGAAATCCACGTCATAAGGCTAGTAGCAGCACGATGAGTGGATTTAGGTACGACGATTCTAACTGAAATAAGTCACACAGAAAAAGACACTTATCATAAGATATCACTTAGAGAGGGAATGTAAAAACCGCTACACTTGAACTGAATTACAAAACAGAACAGAGTCACACATTCAGAAAACACACTATGGCTGCTGAACGGGAAAGGTGAGGTGGGGTGATGCATAAAACAAGGGTTTCAAATTAGCTCAGATACCGTTCCATAAACCCAATATGTAAGAGACAAGACCTATTCCTTTTTCAGTGAACTGGACTCAACACCCCCTATTCACCGCACAAGAATATATCTGACTAGTAAGAATCTTCAAACCTATGTATTGATATCTCTCTGTAAGTGAGTCAAGGGGGTGTAAAGCGGCATAAACACAGCCGTGAAAAGCAGCTAAACCCCATTATAAAAATAAATTACTTTTCAAAACCCGTGAAACAAAGGCAGTGAAAGAGAGAGAAATTCTTACAAAATTCGTTCAGGGGCTGTGATGCAACCTGGATTGACCATATCTAGACCCACAGCTGATTGAGACATAAGGGTGGACACTCTTGGGGCTGAGAGGTTCGGTGAGGTTGGGTGAGCCAACGCAGACCCTTTCAAGTAATACTGCATGGTACCCATCCCATGGGTCCCAAATCTCCAGGTTCAAGGGCATCTTCCTACGTCGAAAACAGGCATGAGAAACCCAGAAGATGGTACACCGTGTGATCGGGAAAGGTTTCTAAAACGCACCTCATTTCTCATCTCCTTTGCTCGGGTTCGCCATTCCAGCCGATTTACTAGCCATCTCCCTCCTTGGAGAATCAGCACCTTTAACCTCCTGTTCCGTACAGGTTGTAATTTGTCCTGAGGATGAACGGGAAGAGGGGGAACCAATGAGAGACTAGCTCTAGGTGTTGGGACAGGCACAGGTCACTCTATTTTCCCATCAGGAAGAAGAATTAAGCACAAGCTCAGCCTGCCCCCCAGAACCAGAAGAGGGCCTGAAGCAATCCTGCGCTTTTGCGGCCAGCTCCCAAAAAAGCGAGTTGAAAAATGGAGCTCAGGGGCACTGCAATTCACAAACCTGCAGAGTTTTAAATGATACCTCTCGTCCACAAATATATTAAGGGAAGGCAACGAAGAGGCTTTGAAAGCAAGGCAGAATTGCAGGAAACAGATTTCAGGAGGTAGATTCGAATCGCCTTGAAAGCACATGAAAAGCGGCAAAACGTGGACAATGATGCCCTTGGCCAAAAAGGGCGTATGCGTTTTTTCCTGAATATATTCAGGAAAAAACGCATACGCCCTTTTTGGCCAACCAAGCAACCTGGAAAGGCCAATCAGCGCTCCAAAGAAGTCTCGCTTCCCAGCGGGCAAAAGGGCCATGCGGAAAAAAGTGTCCAAACCAGAAATGCAGGACCGGCCATGGAGAAATGGGAGCCTGGCTACGCTGATGGGTGGGATGTAAATTGCCAACAGCCACTCTGGAGAAGTGTACGGTGTGTTCTGAAACATCTAAAAAACACAGCTTGGAGAGCATAGGGCACTTCCACTCATGGGCGTATAAATTGGGAAAACTAAAAATCAGCAAGACACAGGCACCCCAAAGTTTAGGGCTGCTCTGTTGACAAGAACCCCCACTTCACTACACCTTAAATATCCTAGGAAAGAGAAAAATGGATAAAGAAGTTGTGGTCCTCATGTACAATGGAATATCACTCAGCCAGGAAATCCACGTCATAAGGCTAGTAGCAGCACGATGAGTGGATTTAGGTACGACGATTCTAAGTGAAATAAGTCACACAGAGAAAGACACTTATCATAAGATATCACTTAGAGAGGGAATGTAAAAACCGCTACACTTGAACTGAATTACAAAACAGAACAGAGTCACACGTTCAGAAAACACACTATGGCTGCTGAACGGGAAAGGTGAGGTGGGGTGATGCATAAAACAAGGGTTTCAAATTAGCTCAGATACCGTTCCATAAACCCAATATGTAAGAGACAAGACCTATTCCTTTTTCAGTGAACTGGACTCAACACCCCCTATTCACCGCACAAGAATATATCTGACTAGTAAGAATCTTCAAACCTATGTATTGATATCTCTCTGTAAGTGAGTCAAGGGGGTGTAAAGCGGCATAAACACAGCCGTGAAAAGCAGCTAAACCCCATTATAAAAATAAATTACTTTTCAAAACCCGTGAAACAAAGACAGTGAAAGAGAGAGAAATTCTTACAAAACTCGTTCAGGGGCTGTGATGCAACCTGGATTGACCATATCTAGACCCACAGCTGATTGAGACATAAGGGTGGACACTCTTGGGGCTGAGAGGTTCGGTGAGGTTGGGTGAGCCAACGCAGACCCTTTCAAGTAATACTGCATGGTACCCATCCCATGGGTCCCAAATCTCCAGGTTCAAGGGCATCTTCCTACGTCGAAAACAGGCATGAGAAACCCAGAAGATGGTACACCGTGTGATCGGGAAAGGTTTCTAAAACGCACCTCATTTCTCATCTCCTTTGCTCGGGTTCGCCATTCCAGCCGATTTACTAGCCATCTCCCTCCTTGGAGAATCAGCACCTTTAACCTCCTGTTCCGTACAGGTTGCAATTTGTCCTGAGGATGAACGGGAAGAGGGGGAACCAATGAGAGACTAGCTCTAGGTGTTGGGACAGGCACAGGTCACTCTATTTTCCCATCAGGAAGAAGAATTAAGCACAAGCTCAGCCTGCCTCCCAGAACCAGAAGAGGGCCTGAAGCAATCCTGCGCTTTTGCGGCCAGCTCCCAAAAAAGCGAGTTGAAAAATGTAGCTCAGGGACACTGCAATTCACAAACCTGCAGAGTTTTAAATGATACCTCTCGTCCACAAATATATTAAGGGAAGGCAACGAAGAGGCTTTGAAAGCAAGGCAGAATTGCAGGAAACAGATTTCAGGAGGTAGATTCGAATCGCCTTGAAAGCACATGAAAAGCGGCAAAACGTGGACAATGATGCCCTTTTTGGCCAACCAAGCAACCTGGAAAGGCCAATCAGCGCTCCAAAGAAGTCTCGCTTCCCAGCGGGCAAAAGGGCCATGCGGAAAAAAGTGTCCAAACCAGAAATGCAGGACCGGCCATGGAGAAATGGGAGCCTTGCTACGCTGATGGGTGGGATGTAAATTGCCAACAGCCACTCTGGAGAAGTGTACGGTGTGTTCTGAAACATCTAAAAAACACAGCTTGGAGAGCATAGGGCACTTCCACTCATGGGCGTATAAATTGGGAAAACTAAAAATCAGCAAGACACAGGCACCCCAAAGTTTAGGGCTGCTCTGTTGACAAGAACCCCCACTTCATTACACCTTAAATATCCTAGGAAAGAGAAAAATGGATAAAGAAGTTGTGGTCCTCATGTACAATGGAATATCACTCAGCCAGGAAATCCACGTCATAAGGCTAGTAGCAGCATGATGAGTGGATTTAGGTACGACGATTCTAAGTGAAATAAGTCACACAGAGAAAGACACTTATCATAAGATATCACTTAGAGAGGGAATGTAAAAACCGCTACACTTGAACTGAATTGCAAAACAGAACAGAGTCCCTCGTTTAGGAAACACACTATGGCTGCTGAAGGGGAAAGGTGAGGTGGGGTGATGCATAAAACAAGGGTTTCAAATTAGCTCAGATACCGTTCCATAAACCCAATATGTAAGAGACAAGACCTATTCCTTTTTCATTGAACTGGACTCAACACCCCCTATTCACCGCACAAGAATATATCTGACTAGTAAGAATCTTCAAACCTATGTATTGATATCTCTCTGTAGTGAGTCAAGGGGGTGTAAAGCGGCATAAACACAGCCGTGAAAAGCAGCTAAACCCCATTATAAAAATAAATTACTTTTCAAAACCCGTGAAACAAAGACAGTGAAAGAGAGAGAAATTCTTACAAAATTCGTTCAGGGGCTGTGATGCAACCTGGATTGACCATATCTAGACCCACAGCTGATTGAGACATAAGGGTGGACACTCTTGGGGCTGAGAGGTTCGGTGAGGTTGGGTGAGCCAACGCAGACCCTTTCAAGTAATACTGCATGGTACCCATCCCATGGGTCCCAAATCTCCAGGTTCAAGGGCATCTTCCTACGTCGAAAACAGGCATGAGAAACCCAGAAGATGGTACACCGTGTGATCGGGAAAGGTTTCTAAAACGCACCTCATTTCTCATCTCCTTTGCTCGGGTTCGCCATTCCAGCCGATTTACTAGCCATCTCCCTCCTTGGAGAATCAGCACCTTTAACCTCCTGTTCCGTACAGGTTGCAATTTGTCCTGAGGATGAACGGGAAGAGGGGGAACCAATGAGAGACTAGCTCTAGGTGTTGGGACAGGCACAGGTCACTCTATTTTCCCATCAGGAAGAAGAATTAAGCACAAGCTCAGCCTGCCCCCCAGAACCAGAAGAGGGCCTGAAGCAATCCTGCGCTTTTGCGGCCAGCTCCCAAAAAAGCGAGTTGAAAAATGTAGCTCAGGGACACTGCAATTCACAAACCTGCAGAGTTTTAAATGATACCTCTCGTCCACAAATATATTAAGGGAAGGCAACGAAGAGGCTTTGAAAGCAAGGCAGAATTGCAGGAAACAGATTTCAGGAGGTAGATTCGAATCGCCTTGAAAGCACATGAAAAGCGGCAAAACGTGGACAATGATGCCCTTTTTGGCCAACCAAGCAACCTGGAAAGGCCAATCAGCACTCCAAAGAAGTCTCGCTTCCCAGCGGGCAAAAGGGCCATGCGGAAAAAAGTGTCCAAACCAGAAATGCAGGACCGGCCATGGAGAAATGGGAGCCTTGCTACGCTGATGGGTGGGATGTAAATTGCCAACAGCCACTCTGGAGAAGTGTACGGTGTGTTCTGAAACATCTAAAAAACACAGCTTGGAGAGCATAGGGCACTTCCACTCATGGGCGTATAAATTGGGAAAACTAAAAATCAGCAAGACACAGGCACCCCAAAGTTTAGGGCTGCTCTGTTGACAAGAACCCCCACTTCATTACACCTTAAATATCCTAGGAAAGAGAAAAATGGATAAAGAAGTTGTGGTCCTCATGTACAATGGAATATCACTCAGCCAGGAAATCCACGTCATAAGGCTAGTAGCAGCACGATGAGTGGATTTAGGTACGACGATTCTAAGTGAAATAAGTCACACAGAGAAAGACACTTATCATAAGATATCACTTAGAGAGGGAATGTAAAAACCGCTACACTTAAACTGAATTACAAAACAGAACAGAGTCACACGTTCAGAAAACACACTATGGCTGCTGAACGGGAAAGGTGAGGTGGGGTGATGCATAAAACAAGGGTTTCAAATTAGCTCAGATACCGTTCCATAAACCCAATATGTAAGAGACAAGACCTATTCCTTTTTCAGTGAACTGGACTCAACACCCCCTATTCACCGCACAAGAATATATCTGACTAGTAAGAATCTTCAAACCTATGTATTGATATCTCTCTGTAAGTGAGTCAAGGGGGTGTAAAGCGGCATAAACACAGCCGTGAAAAGCAGCTAAACCCCATTATAAAAATAAATTACTTTTCAAAACCCGTGAAACAAAGGCAGTGAAAGAGAGAGAAATTCTTACAAAATTCGTTCAGGGGCTGTGATGCAACCTGGATTGACCATATCTAGACCCACAGCTGATTGAGACATAAGGGTGGACACTCTTGGGGCTGAGAGGTTCGGTGAGGTTGGGTGAGCCAACGCAGACCCTTTCAAGTAATACTGCATGGTACCCATCCCATGGGTCCCAAATCTCCAGGTTCAAGGGCATCTTCCTACGTCGAAAACAGGCATGAGAAACCCAGAAGATGGTACACCGTGTGATCGGGAAAGGTTTCTAAAACGCACCTCATTTCTCATCTCCTTTGCTCGGGTTCGCCATTCCAGCCGATTTACTAGCCATCTCCCTCCTTGGAGAATCAGCACCTTTAACCTCCTGTTCCGTACAGGTTGTAATTTGTCCTGAGGATGAAGGGGAAGAGGGGGAACCAATGAGAGACTAGCTCTAGGTGTTGGGACAGGCACAGGTCACTCTATTTTCCCATCAGGAAGAAGAATTAAGCACAAGCTCAGCCTGCCCCCCAGAACCAGAAGAGGGCCTGAAGCAATCCTGCGCTTTTGCGGCCAGCTCCCAAAAAAGCGAGTTGAAAAATGGAGCTCAGGGGCACTGCAATTCACAAACCTGCAGAGTTTTAAATGATACCTCTCGTCCACAAATATATTAAGGGAAGGCAACGAAGAGGCTTTGAAAGCAAGGCAGAATTGCAGGAAACAGATATCAGGAGGTAGATTCGAATCGCCTTGAAAGAACATGAAAAGCGGCAAAACGTGGACAATGATGCCCTTGGCCAAAAAGGGCGTATGCGTTTTTTCCTGAATATATTCAGGAAAAAACGCATACGCCCTTTTTGGCCAACCAAGCAACCTGGAAAGGCCAATCAGCGCTCCAAAGAAGTCTCGCTTCCCAGCGGGCAAAAGGGCCATGCGGAAAAAAGTGTCCAAACCAGAAATGCAGGACCGGCCATGGAGAAATGGGAGCCTTGCTACGCTGATGGGTGGGATGTAAATTGCCAACAGCCACTCTGGAGAAGTGTACGGTGTGTTCTGAAACATCTAAAAAACACAGCTTGGAGAGCATAGGGCACTTCCACTCATGGGCGTATAAATTGGGAAAACTAAAAATCAGCAAGACACAGGCACCCCAAAGTTTAGGGCTGCTCTGTTGACAAGAACCCCCACTTCATTACACCTTAAATATCCTAGGAAAGCGAAAAATGGATAAAGAAGTGGTGGTCCTCATGTACAATGGAATATCACTCAGCCATGAAATCCACGTCATAAGGCTAGTAGCAGCACGATGAGTGGATTTAGGTACGACGATTCTAACTGAAATAAGTCACACAGAAAAAGACACTTATCATAAGATATCACTTAGAGAGGGAATGTAAAAACCGCTACACTTGAACTGAATTACAAAACAGAACAGAGTCACACGTTCAGAAAACACACTATGGCTGCTGAACGGGAAAGGTGAGGTGGGGTGATGCATAAAACAAGGGTTTCAAATTAGCTCCGATACCGTTCCATAAACCCAATATGTAAGAGACAAGACCTATTCCTTTTTCAGTGAACTGGACTCAACACCCCCTATTCACCGCACAAGAATATATCTGACTAGTAAGAATCTTCAAACCTATGTATTGATATCTCTCTGTAAGTGAGTCAAGGGGGTGTAAAGCGGCATAAACACAGCCGTGAAAAGCAGCTAAACCCCATTATAAAAATAAATTACTTTTCAAAACCCGTGAAACAAAGGCAGTGAAAGAGAGAGAAATTCTTACAAAATTCGTTCAGGGGCTGTGATGCAACCTGGATTGACCATATCTAGACCCACAGCTGATTGAGACATAAGGGTGGACACTCTTGGGGCTGAGAGGTTCGGTGAGGTTGGGTGAGCCAACGCAGACCCTTTCAAGTAATACTGCATGGTACCCATCCCATGGGTCCCAAATCTCCAGGTTCAAGGGCATCTTCCTACGTCGAAAACAGGCATGAGAAACCCAGAAGATGGTACACCGTGTGATCGGGAAAGGTTTCTAAAACGCACCTCATTTCTCATCTCCTTTGCTCGGGTTCGCCATTCCAGCCGATTTACTAGCCATCTCCCTCCTTGGAGAATCAGCACCTTTAACCTCCTGTTCCGTACAGGTTGCAATTTGTCCTGAGGATGAACGGGAAGAGGGGGAACCAATGAGAGACTAGCTCTAGGTGTTGGGACAGGCACAGGTCACTCTATTTTCCCATCAGGAAGAAGAATTAAGCACAAGCTCAGCCTGCCCCCCAGAACCAGAAGAGGGCCTGAAGCAATCCTGCGCTTTTGCGGCCAGCTCCCAAAAAAGCGAGTTGAAAAATGTAGCTCAGGGACACTGCAATTCACAAACCTGCAGAGTTTTAAATGATACCTCTCGTCCACAAATATATTAAGGGAAGGCAACGAAGAGGCTTTGAAAGCAAGGCAGAATTGCAGGAAACACATTTCAGGAGGTAGATTCGAATCGCCTTGAAAGCACATGAAAAGCGGCAAAACGTGGACAATGATGCCCTTTTTGGCCAACCAAGCAACCTGGAAAGGCCAATCAGCGCTCCAAAGAAGTCTCGCTTCCCAGCGGGCAAAAGGGCCATGCGGAAAAAAGTGTCCAAACCAGAAATGCAGGACCGGCCATGGAGAAATGGGAGCCTTGCTAAGCTGATGGGTGGGATGTAAATTGCCAACAGCCACTCTGGAGAAGTGTACGGTGTGTTCTGAAACATCTAAAAAACACAGCTTGGAGAGCATAGGGCACTTCCACTCATGGGCGTATAAATTGGGAAAACTAAAAATCAGCAAGACACAGGCACCCCAAAGTTTAGGGCTGCTCTGTTGACAAGAACCCCCACTTCATTACACCTTAAATATCCTAGGAAAGAGAAAAATGGATAAAGAAGTTGTGGTCCTCATGTACAATGGAATATCACTCAGCCAGGAAATCCACGTCATAAGGCTAGTAGCAGCACGATGAGTGGATTTAGGTACGACGATTCTAAGTGAAATAAGTCACACAGAGAAAGACACTTATCATAAGATATCACTTAGAGAGGGAATGTAAAAACCGCTACACTTGAACTGAATTACAAAACAGAACAGAGTCACACGTTCAGAAAACACACTATGGCTGCTGAACGGGAAAGGTGAGGTGGGGTGATGCATAAAACAAGGGTTTCAAATTAGCTCAGATACCGTTCCATAAACCCAATATGTAAGAGACAAGACCTATTCCTTTTTCAGTGAACTGGACTCAACACCCCCTATTCACCGCACAAGAATATATCTGACTAGTAAGAATCTTCAAACCTATGTATTGATATCTCTCTGTAAGTGAGTCAAGGGGGTGTAAAGCGGCATAAACACAGCCGTGAAAAGCAGCTAAACCCCATTATAAAAATAAATTACTTTTCAAAACCCGTGAAACAAAGGCAGTGAAAGAGAGAGAAATTCTTACAAAATTCGTTCAGGGGCTGTGATGCAACCTGGATTGACCATATCTAGACCCACAGCTGATTGAGACATAAGGGTGGACACTCTTGGGGCTGAGAGGTTCGGTGAGGTTGGGTGAGCCAACGCAGACCCTTTCAAGTAATACTGCATGGTACCCATCCCATGGGTCCCAAATCTCCAGGTTCAAGGGCATCTTCCTACGTCGAAAACAGGCATGAGAAACCCAGAAGATGGTACACCGTGTGATCGGGAAAGGTTTCTAAAACGCACCTCATTTCTCATCTCCTTTGCTCGGGTTCGCCATTCCAGCCGATTTACTAGCCATCTCCCTCCTTGGAGAATCAGCACCTTTAACCTCCTGTTCCGTACAGGTTGCAATTTGTCCTGAGGATGAACGGGAAGAGGGGGAACCAATGAGAGACTAGCTCTAGGTGTTGGGACAGGCACAGGTCACTCTATTTTCCCATCAGGAAGAAGAATTAAGCACAAGCTCAGCCTGCCCCCCAGAACCAGAAGAGGGCCTGAAGCAATCCTGCGCTTTTGCGGCCAGCTCCCAAAAAAGCGAGTTGAAAAATGTAGCTCAGGGACACTGCAATTCACAAACCTGCAGAGTTTTAAATGATACCTCTCGTCCACAAATATATTAAGGGAAGGCAACGAAGAGGCTTTGAAAGCAAGGCAGAATTGCAGGAAACAGATTTCAGGAGGTAGATTCGAATCGCCTTGAAAGCACATGAAAAGCGGCAAAACGTGGACAATGATGCCCTTTTTGGCCAACCAAGCAACCTGGAAAGGCCAATCAGCGCTCCAAAGAAGTCTCGCTTCCCAGCGGGCAAAAGGGCCATGCGGAAAAAAGTGTCCAAACCAGAAATGCAGGACCGGCCATGGAGAAATGGGAGCCTTGCTACGCTGATGGGTGGGATGTAAATTGCCAACAGCCACTCTGGAGAAGTGTACGGTGTGTTCTGAAACATCTAAAAAACACAGCTTGGAGAGCATAGGGCACTTCCACTCATGGGCGTATAAATTGGGAAAACTAAAAATCAGCAAGACACAGGCACCCCAAAGTTTAGGGCTGCTCTGTTGACAAGAACCCCCACTTCATTACACCTTAAATATCCTAGGAAAGAGAAAAATGGATAAAGAAGTTGTGGTCCTCATGTACAATGGAATATCACTCAGCCAGGAAATCCACGTCATAAGGCTAGTAGCAGCACGATGAGTGGATTTAGGTACGACGATTCTAAGTGAAATAAGTCACACAGAGAAAGACACTTATCATAAGATATCACTTAGAGAGGGAATGTAAAAACCGCTACACTTGAACTGAATTACAAAACAGAACAGAGTCACACGTTCAGAAAACACACTATGGCTGCTGAACGGGAAAGGTGAGGTGGGGTGATGCATAAAACAAGGGTTTCAAATTAGCTCAGATACCGTTCCATAAACCCAATATGTAAGAGACAAGACCTATTCCTTTTTCAGTGAACTGGACTCAACACCCCCTATTCACCGCACAAGAATATATCTGACTAGTAAGAATCTTCAAACCTATGTATTGATATCTCTCTGTAAGTGAGTCAAGGGGGTGTAAAGCGGCGTAAACACAGCCGTGAAAAGCAGCTAAACCCCATTATAAAAATAAATTACTTTTCAAAACCCGTGAAACAAAGGCAGTGAAAGAGAGAGAAATTCTTACAAAATTCGTTCAGGGGCTGTGATGCAACCTGGATTGACCATATCTAGACCCACAGCTGATTGAGACATAAGGGTGGACACTCTTGGGGCTGAGAGGTTCGGTGAGGTTGGGTGAGCCAACGCAGACCCTTTCAAGTAATACTGCATGGTACCCATCCCATGGGTCCCAAATCTCCAGGTTCAAGGGCATCTTCCTACGTCGAAAACAGGCATGAGAAACCCAGAAGATGGTACACCGTGTGATCGGGAAAGGTTTCTAAAACGCACCTCATTTCTCATCTCCTTTGCTCGGGTTCGCCATTCCAGCCGATTTACTAGCCATCTCCCTCCTTGGAGAATCAGCACCTTTAACCTCCTGTTCCGTACAGGTTGCAATTTGTCCTGAGGATGAACGGGAAGAGGGGGAACCAATGAGAGACTAGCTCTAGGTGTTGGGACAGGCACAGGTCACTCTATTTTCCCATCAGGAAGAAGAATTAAGCACAAGCTCAGCCTGCCCCCCAGAACCAGAAGAGGGCCTGAAGCAATCCTGCGCTTTTGCGGCCAGCTCCCAAAAAAGCGAGTTGAAAAATGTAGCTCAGGGACACTGCAATTCACAAACCTGCAGAGTTTTAAATGATACCTCTCGTCCACAAATATATTAAGGGAAGGCAACGAAGAGGCTTTGAAAGCAAGGCAGAATTGCAGGAAACAGATTTCAGGAGGTAGATTCGAATCGCCTTGAAAGCACATGAAAAGCGGCAAAACGTGGACAATGATGCCCTTTTTGGCCAACCAAGCAACCTGGAAAGGCCAATCAGCGCTCCAAAGAAGTCTCGCTTCCCAGCGGGCAAAAGGGCCATGCGGAAAAAAGTGTCCAAACCAGAAATGCAGGACCGGCCATGGAGAAATGGGAGCCTTGCTACGCTGATGGGTGGGATGTAAATTGCCAACAGCCACTCTGGAGAAGTGTACGGTGTGTTCTGAAACATCTAAAAAACACAGCTTGGAGAGCATAGGGCACTTCCACTCATGGGCGTATAAATTGGGAAAACTAAAAATCAGCAAGACACAGGCACCCCAAAGTTTAGGGCTGCTCTGTTGACAAGAACCCCCACTTCATTACACCTTAAATATCCTAGGAAAGCGAAAAATGGATAAAGAAGTGGTGGTCCTCATGTACAATGGAATATCACTCAGCCATGAAATCCACGTCATAAGGCTAGTAGCAGCACGATGAGTGGATTTAGGTACGACGATTCTAACTGAAATAAGTCACACAGAAAAAGACACTTATCATAAGATATCACTTAGAGAGGGAATGTAAAAACCGCTACACTTGAACTGAATTACAAAACAGAACAGAGTCACACGTTCAGAAAACACACTATGGCTGCTGAACGGGAAAGGTGAGGTGGGGTGATGCATAAAACAAGGGTTTCAAATTAGCTCAGATACCGTTCCATAAACCCAATATGTAAGAGACAAGACCTATTCCTTTTTCAGTGAACTGGACTCAACACCCCCTATTCACCGCACAAGAATATATCTGACTAGTAAGAATCTTCAAACCTATGTATTGATATCTCTCTGTAAGTGAGTCAAGGGGGTGTAAAGCGGCATAAACACAGCCGTGAAAAGCAGCTAAACCCCATTATAAAAATAAATTACTTTTCAAAACCCGTGAAACAAAGGCAGTGAAAGAGAGAGAAATTCTTACAAAATTCGTTCAGGGGCTGTGATGCAACCTGGATTGACCATATCTAGACCCACAGCTGATTGAGACATAAGGGTGGACACTCTTGGGGCTGAGAGGTTCGGTGAGGTTGGGTGAGCCAACGCAGACCCTTTCAAGTAATACTGCATGGTACCCATCCCATGGGTCCCAAATCTCCAGGTTCAAGGGCATCTTCCTACGTCGAAAACAGGCATGAGAAACCCAGAAGATGGTACACCCTGTGATCGGGAAAGGTTTCTAAAACGCACCTCATTTCTCATCTCCTTTGCTCGGGTTCGCCATTCCAGCCGATTTACTAGCCATCTCCCTCCTTGGAGAATCAGCACCTTTAACCTCCTGTTCCGTACAGGTTGCAATTTGTCCTGAGGATGAACGGGAAGAGGGGGAACCAATGAGAGACTAGCTCTAGGTGTTGGGACAGGCACAGGTCACTCTATTTTCCCGTCAGGAAGAAGAATTAAGCACAAGCTCAGCCTGCCCCCCAGAACCAGAAGAGGGCCTGAAGCAATCCTGCGCTTTTGCGGCCAGCTCCCAAAAAAGCGAGTTGAAAAATGTAGCTCAGGGACACTGCAATTCACAAACCTGCAGAGTTTTAAATGATACCTCTCGTCCACAAATATATTAAGGGAAGGCAACGAAGAGGCTTTGAAAGCAAGGCAGAATTGCAGGAAACAGATTTCAGGAGGTAGATTCGAATCGCCTTGAAAGCACATGAAAAGCGGCAAAACGTGGACAATGATGCCCTTTTTGGCCAACCAAGCAACCTGGAAAGGCCAATCAGCGCTCCAAAGAAGTCTCGCTTCCCAGCGGGCAAAAGGGCCATGCGGAAAAAAGTGTCCAAACCAGAAATGCAGGACCGGCCATGGAGAAATGGGAGCCTTGCTACGCTGATGGGTGGGATGTAAATTGCCAACAGCCACTCTGGAGAAGTGTACGGTGTGTTCTGAAACATCTAAAAAACACAGCTTGGAGAGCATAGGGCACTTCCACTCATGGGCGTATAAATTGGGAAAACTAAAAATCAGCAAGACACAGGCACCCCAAAGTTTAGGGCTGCTCTGTTGACAAGAACCCCCACTTCATTACACCTTAAATATCCTAGGAAAGAGAAAAATGGATAAAGAAGTTGTGGTCCTCATGTACAATGGAATATCACTCAGCCAGGAAATCCACGTCATAAGGCTAGTAGCAGCACGATGAGTGGATTTAGGTACGACGATTCTAAGTGAAATAAGTCACACAGAGAAAGACACTTATCATAAGATATCACTTAGAGAGGGAATGTAAAAACCGCTACACTTGAACTGAATTACAAAACAGAACAGAGTCACACGTTCAGAAAACACACTATGGCTGCTGAACGGGAAAGGTGAGGTGGGGTGATGCATAAAACAAGGGTTTCAAATTAGCTCAGATACCGTTCCATAAACCCAATATGTAAGAGACAAGACCTATTCCTTTTTCAGTGAACTGGACTCAACACCCCCTATTCACCGCACAAGAATATATCTGACTAGTAAGAATCTTCAAACCTATGTATTGATATCTCTCTGTAAGTGAGTCAAGGGGGTGTAAAGCGGCATAAACACAGCCGTGAAAAGCAGCTAAACCCCATTATAAAAATAAATTACTTTTCAAAACCCGTGAAACAAAGGCAGTGAAAGAGAGAGAAATTCTTACAAAATTCGTTCAGGGGCTGTGATGCAACCTGGATTGACCATATCTAGACCCACAGCTGATTGAGACATAAGGGTGGACACTCTTGGGGCTGAGAGGTTCGGTGAGGTTGGGTGAGCCAACGCAGACCCTTTCAAGTAATACTGCATGGTACCCATCCCATGGGTCCCAAATCTCCAGGTTCAAGGGCATCTTCCTACGTCGAAAACAGGCATGAGAAACCCAGAAGATGGTACACCGTGTGATCGGGAAAGGTTTCTAAAACGCACCTCATTTCTCATCTCCTTTGCTCGGGTTCGCCATTCCAGCCGATTTACTAGCCATCTCCCTCCTTGGAGAATCAGCACCTTTAACCTCCTGTTCCGTACAGGTTGTAATTTGTCCTGAGGATGAACGGGAAGAGGGGGAACCAATGAGAGACTAGCTCTAGGTGTTGGGACAGGCACAGGTCACTCTATTTTCCCATCAGGAAGAAGAATTAAGCACAAGCTCAGCCTGCCCCCCAGAACCAGAAGAGGGCCTGAAGCAATCCTGCGCTTTTGCGGCCAGCTCCCAAAAAAGCGAGTTGAAAAATGGAGCTCAGGGGCACTGCAATTCACAAACCTGCAGAGTTTTAAATGATACCTCTCGTCCACAAATATATTAAGGGAAGGCAACGAAGAGGCTTTGAAAGCAAGGCAGAATTGCAGGAAACAGATTTCAGGAGGTAGATTCGAATCGCCTTGAAAGCACATGAAAAGCGGCAAAACGTGGACAATGATGCCCTTGGCCAAAAAGGGCGTATGCGTTTTTTCCTGAATATATTCAGGAAAAAACGCATACGCCCTTTTTGGCCAACCAAGCAACCTGGAAAGGCCAATCAGCGCTCCAAAGAAGTCTCACTTCCCAGCGGGCAAAAGGGCCATGGGGAAAAAAGTGTCCAAACCAGAAATGCAGGACCGGCCATGGAGAAATGGGAGCCTTGCTACGCTGATGGGTGGGATGTAAATTGCCAACAGCCACTCTGGAGAAGTGTACAGTGTGTTCTGAAACATCTAAAAAACACAGCTTGGAGAGCATAGGGCACTTCCACTCATGGGCGTATAAATTGGGAAAACTAAAAATCAGCAAGACACAGGCACCCCAAAGTTTAGGGCTGCTCTGTTGACAAGAACCCCCACTTCATTACACCTTAAATATCCTAGGAAAGCGAAAAATGGATAAAGAAGTGGTGGTCCTCATGTACAATGGAATATCACTCAGCCATGAAATCCACGTCATAAGGCTAGTAGCAGCACGATGAGTGGATTTAGGTACGACGATTCTAACTGAAATAAGTCACACAGAAAAAGACACTTATCATAAGATATCACTTAGAGAGGGAATGTAAAAACCGCTACACTTGAACTGAATTACAAAACAGAACAGAGTCACACGTTCAGAAAACACACTATGGCTGCTGAACGGGAAAGGTGAGGTGGGGTGATGCATAAAACAAGGGTTTCAAATTAGCTCAGGTACCGTTCCATAAACCCAATATGTAAGAGACAAGACCTATTCCTTTTTCAGTGAACTGGACTTAACACCCCCTATTCACCGCACAAGAATATATCTGACTAGTAAGAATCTTCAAACCTATGTATTGATATCTCTCTGTAAGTGAGTCAAGGGGGTGTAAAGCGGCATAAACACAGCCGTGAAAAGCAGCTAAACCCCATTATAAAAATAAATTACTTTTCAAAACCCGTGAAACAAAGGCAGGGAAAGAGAGAGAAATTCTTACAAAATTCGTTCAGGGGCTGTGATGCAACCTGGATTGACCATATCTAGACCCACAGCTGATTGCGACATAAGGGTGGACACTCTTGGGGCTGAGAGGTTCGGTGAGGTTGGGTGAGCCAACGCAGACCCTTTCAAGTAATACTGCATGGTACCCATCCCATGGGTCCCAAATCTCCAGGTTCAAGGGCATCTTCCTACGTCGAAAACAGGCATGAGAAACCCAGAAGATGGTACACCGTGTGATCGGGAAAGGTTTCTAAAACGCACCTCATTTCTCATCTCCTTTGCTCGGGTTCGCCATTCCAGCCGATTTACTAGCCATCTCCCTCCTTGGAGAATCAGCACCTTTAACCTCCTGTTCCGTACAGGTTGCAATTTGTCCTGAGGATGAACGGGAAGAGGGGGAACCAATGAGAGACTAGCTCTAGGTGTTGGGACAGGCACAGGTCACTCTATTTTCCCATCAGGAAGAAGAATTAAGCACAAGCTCAGCCTGCCCCCCAGAACCAGAAGAGGGCCTGAAGCAATCCTGCGCTTTTGCGGCCAGCTCCCAAAAAAGCGAGTTGAAAAATGGAGCTCAGGGGCACTGCAATTCACAAACCTGCAGAGTTTTAAATGATACCTCTCGTCCACAAATATATTAAGGGAAGGCAACGAAGAGGCTTTGAAAGCAAGGCAGAATTGCAGGAAACAGATTTCAGGAGGTAGATTCGAATCGCCTTGAAAGCACATGAAAAGCGGCAAAACGTGGACAATGATGCCCTTGGCCAAAAAGGGCGTATGCGTTTTTTCCTGAATATATTCAGGAAAAAACGCATACGCCCTTTTTGGCCAACCAAGCAACCTGGAAAGGCCAATCAGCGCTCCAAAGAAGTCTCGCTTCCCAGCGGGCAAAAGGGCCATGCGGAAAA
Organism: Balaenoptera acutorostrata; assembly: GCF_949987535.1. Lineage (NCBI taxonomy): Eukaryota > Metazoa > Chordata > Mammalia > Artiodactyla > Balaenopteridae > Balaenoptera > Balaenoptera acutorostrata. The sequence continues at coordinate 83,708 of NW_026646807.1, read as the reverse complement.
AAGTGTCCAAACCAGAAATGCAGGACCGGCCATGGAGAAATGGGAGCCTTGCTACGCTGATGGGTGGGATGTAAATTGCCAACAGCCACTCTGGAGAAGTGTACGGTGTGTTCTGAAACATCTAAAAAACACAGCTTGGAGAGCATAGGGCACTTCCACTCATGGGCGTATAAATTGGGAAAACTAAAAATCAGCAAGACACAGGCACCCCAAAGTTTAGGGCTGCTCTGTTGACAAGAACCCCCACTTCATTACACCTTAAATATCCTAGGAAAGAGAAAAATGGATAAAGAAGTGGTGGTCCTCATGTACAATGGAATATCACTCAGCCATGAAATCCACGTCATAAGGCTAGTAGCAGCACGATGAGTGGATTTAGGTACGACGATTCTAAGTGAAATAAGTCACACAGAAAAAGACACTTATCATAAGATATCACTTAGAGAGGGAATGTAAAAACCGCTACACTTGAACTGAATTACAAAACAGAACAGAGTCACACGTTCAGAAAACACACTATGGCTGCTGAACGGGAAAGGTGAGGTGGGGTGATGCATAAAACAAGGGTTTCAAATTAGCTCAGATACCGTTCCATAAACCCAATATGTAAGAGACAAGACCTATTCCTTTTTCAGTGAACTGGACTCAACACCCCCTATTCACCGCACAAGAATATATCTGACTAGTAAGAATCTTCAAACCTATGTATTGATATCTCTCTGTAAGTGAGTCAAGGGGGTGTAAAGCGGCATAAACACAGCCGTGAAAAGCAGCTAAACCCCATTATAAAAATAAATTACTTTTCAAAACCCGTGAAACAAAGGCAGTGAAAGAGAGAGAAATTCTTACAAAATTCGTTCAGGGGCTGTGATGCAACCTGGATTGACCATATCTAGACCCACAGCTGATTGCGACATAAGGGTGGACACTCTTGGGGCTGAGAGGTTCGGTGAGGTTGGGTGAGCCAACGCAGACCCTTTCAAGTAATACTGCATGGTACCCATCCCATGGGTCCCAAATCTCCAGGTTCAAGGGCATCTTCCTACGTCGAAAACAGGCATGAGAAACCCAGAAGATGGTACACCGTGTGATCGGGAAAGGTTTCTAAAACGCACCTCATTTCTCATCTCCTTTGCTCGGGTTCGCCATTCCAGCCGATTTACTAGCCATCTCCCTCCTTGGAGAATCAGCACCTTTAACCTCCTGTTCCGTACAGGTTGCAATTTGTCCTGGGGATGAACGGGAAGAGGGGGAACCAATGAGAGACTAGCTCTAGGTGTTGGGACAGGCACAGGTCACTCTATTTTCCCATCAGGAAGAAGAATTAAGCACAAGCTCAGCCTGCCCCCCAGAACCAGAAGAGGGCCTGAAGCAATCCTGCGCTTTTGCGGCCAGCTCCCAAAAAAGCGAGTTGAAAAATGGAGCTCAGGGGCACTGCAATTCACAAACCTGCAGAGTTTTAAATGATACCTCTCGTCCACAAATATATTAAGGGAAGGCAACGAAGAGGCTTTGAAAGCAAGGCAGAATTGCAGGAAACAGATTTCAGGAGGTAGATTCGAATCGCCTTGAAAGCACATGAAAAGCGGCAAAACGTGGACAATGATGCCCTTGGCCAAAAAGGGCGTATGCGTTTTTTCCTGAATATATTCAGGAAAAAACGCATACGCCCTTTTTGGCCAACCAAGCAACCTGGAAAGGCCAATCAGCGCTCCAAAGAAGTCTCGCTTCCCAGCGGGCAAAAGGGCCATGCGGAAAAAAGTGTCCAAACCAGAAATGCAGGACCGGCCATGGAGAAATGGGAGCCTTGCTACGCTGATGGGTGGGATGTAAATTGCCAACAGCCACTCTGGAGAAGCGTACGGTGTGTTCTGAAACATCTAAAAAACACAGCTTGGAGAGCATAGGGCACTTCCACTCATGGGCGTATAAATTGGGAAAACTAAAAATCAGCAAGACACAGGCACCCCAAAGTTTAGGGCTGCTCTGTTGACAAGAACCCCCACTTCATTACACCTTAAATATCCTAGGAAAGAGAAAAATGGATAAAGAAGTGGTGGTCCTCATGTACAATGGAATATCACTCAGCCATGAAATCCACGTCATAAGGCTAGTAGCAGCACGATGAGTGGATTTAGGTACGACGATTCTAAGTGAAATAAGTCACACAGAAAAAGACACTTATCATAAGATATCACTTAGAGAGGGAATGTAAAAACCGCTACACTTGAACTGAATTACAAAACAGAACAGAGTCACACGTTCAGAAAACACACTATGGCTGCTGAACGGGAAAGGTGAGGTGGGGTGATGCATAAAACAAGGGTTTCAAATTAGCTCAGATACCGTTCCATAAACCCAATATGTAAGAGACAAGACCTATTCCTTTTTCAGTGAACTGGACTCAACACCCCCTATTCACCGCACAAGAATATATCTGACTAGTAAGAATCTTCAAACCTATGTATTGATATCTCTCTGTAAGTGAGTCAAGGGGGTGTAAAGCGGCATAAACACAGCCGTGAAAAGCAGCTAAACCCCATTATAAAAATAAATTACTTTTCAAAACCCGTGAAACAAAGGCAGTGAAAGAGAGAGAAATTCTTACAAAATTCGTTCAGGGGCTGTGATGCAACCTGGATTGACCATATCTAGACCCACAGCTGATTGAGACATAAGGGTGGACACTCTTGGGGCTGAGAGGTTCGGTGAGGTTGGGTGAGCCAACGCAGACCCTTTCAAGTAATACTGCATGGTACCCATCCCATGGGTCCCAAATCTCCAGGTTCAAGGGCATCTTCCTACGTCGAAAACAGGCATGAGAAACCCAGAAGATGGTACACCGTGTGATCGGGAAAGGTTTCTAAAACGCACCTCATTTCTCATCTCCTTTGCTCGGGTTCGCCATTCCAGCCGATTTACTAGCCATCTCCCTCCTTGGAGAATCAGCACCTTTAACCTCCTGTTCCGTACAGGTTGCAATTTGTCCTGAGGATGAACGGGAAGAGGGGGAACCAATGAGAGACTAGCTCTAGGTGTTGGGACAGGCACAGGTCACTCTATTTTCCCATCAGGAAGAAGAATTAAGCACAAGCTCAGCCTGCCCCCCAGAACCAGAAGAGGGCCTGAAGCAATCCTGCGCTTTTGCGGCCAGCTCCCAAAAAAGCGAGTTGAAAAATGGAGCTCAGGGGCACTGCAATTCACAAACCTGCAGAGTTTTAAATGATACCTCTCGTCCACAAATATATTAAGGGAAGGCAACGAAGAGGCTTTGAAAGCAAGGCAGAATTGCAGGAAACAGATTTCAGGAGGTAGATTCGAATCGCCTTGAAAGCACATGAAAAGCGGCAAAACGTGGACAATGATGCCCTTGGCCAAAAAGGGCGTATGCGTTTTTTCCTGAATATATTCAGGAAAAAACGCATACGCCCTTTTTGGCCAACCAAGCAACCTGGAAAGGCCAATCAGCGCTCCAAAGAAGTCTCGCTTCCCAGCGGGCAAAAGGGCCATGCGGAAAAAAGTGTCCAAACCAGAAATGCAGGACCGGCCATGGAGAAATGGGAGCCTTGCTACGCTGATGGGTGGGATGTAAATTGCCAACAGCCACTCTGGAGAAGTGTACGGTGTGTTCTGAAACATCTAAAAAACACAGCTTGGAGAGCATAGGGCACTTCCACTCATGGGCGTATAAATTGGGAAAACTAAAAATCAGCAAGACACAGGCACCCCAAAGTTTAGGGCTGCTCTGTTGACAAGAACCCCCACTTCATTACACCTTAAATATCCTAGGAAAGAGAAAAATGGATAAAGAAGTGGTGGTCCTCATGTACAATGGAATATCACTCAGCCATGAAATCCACGTCATAAGGCTAGTAGCAGCACGATGAGTGGATTTAGGTACGACGATTCTAAGTGAAATAAGTCACACAGAAAAAGACACTTATCATAAGATATCACTTAGAGAGGGAATGTAAAAACCGCTACACTTGAACTGAATTACAAAACAGAACAGAGTCACACGTTCAGAAAACACACTATGGCTGCTGAACGGGAAAGGTGAGGTGGGGTGATGCATAAAACAAGGGTTTCAAATTAGCTCAGATACCGTTCCATAAACCCAATATGTAAGAGACAAGACCTATTCCTTTTTCAGTGAACTGGACTCAACACCCCCTATTCACCGCACAAGAATATATCTGACTAGTAAGAATCTTCAAACCTATGTATTGATATCTCTCTGTAAGTGAGTCAAGGGGGTGTAAAGCGGCATAAACACAGCCGTGAAAAGCAGCTAAACCCCATTATAAAAATAAATTACTTTTCAAAACCCGTGAAACAAAGGCAGTGAAAGAGAGAGAAATTCTTACAAAATTCGTTCAGGGGCTGTGATGCAACCTGGATTGACCATATCTAGACCCACAGCTGATTGAGACATAAGGGTGGACACTCTTGGGGCTGAGAGGTTCGGTGAGGTTGGGTGAGCCAACGCAGACCCTTTCAAGTAATACTGCATGGTACCCATCCCATGGGTCCCAAATCTCCAGGTTCAAGGGCATCTTCCTACGTCGAAAACAGGCATGAGAAACCCAGAAGATGGTACACCGTGTGATCGGGAAAGGTTTCTAAAACGCACCTCATTTCTCATCTCCTTTGCTCGGGTTCGCCATTCCAGCCGATTTACTAGCCATCTCCCTCCTTGGAGAATCAGCACCTTTAACCTCCTGTTCCGTACAGGTTGTAATTTGTCCTGAGGATGAACGGGAAGAGGGGGAACCAATGAGAGACTAGCTCTAGGTGTTGGGACAGGCACAGGTCACTCTATTTTCCCATCAGGAAGAAGAATTAAGCACAAGCTCAGCCTGCCCCCCAGAACCAGAAGAGGGCCTGAAGCAATCCTGCGCTTTTGCGGCCAGCTCCCAAAAAAGCGAGTTGAAAAATGGAGCTCAGGGGCACTGCAATTCACAAACCTGCAGAGTTTTAAATGATACCTCTCGTCCACAAATATATTAAGGGAAGGCAACGAAGAGGCTTTGAAAGCAAGGCAGAATTGCAGGAAACAGATTTCAGGAGGTAGATTCGAATCGCCTTGAAAGCACATGAAAAGCGGCAAAACGTGGACAATGATGCCCTTGGCCAAAAAGGGCGTATGCGTTTTTTCCTGAATATATTCAGGAAAAAACGCATACGCCCTTTTTGGCCAACCAAGCAACCTGGAAAGGCCAATCAGCGCTCCAAAGAAGTCTCGCTTCCCAGCGGGCAAAAGGGCCATGCGGAAAAAAGTGTCCAAACCAGAAATGCAGGACCGGCCATGGAGAAATGGGAGCCTTGCTACGCTGATGGGTGGGATGTAAATTGCCAACAGCCACTCTGGAGAAGCGTACGGTGTGTTCTGAAACATCTAAAAAACACAGCTTGGAGAGCATAGGGCACTTCCACTCATGGGCGTATAAATTGGGAAAACTAAAAATCAGCAAGACACAGGCACCCCAAAGTTTAGGGCTGCTCTGTTGACAAGAACCCCCACTTCATTACACCTTAAATATCCTAGGAAAGAGAAAAATGGATAAAGAAGTGGTGGTCCTCATGTACAATGGAATATCACTCAGCCATGAAATCCACGTCATAAGGCTAGTAGCAGCACGATGAGTGGATTTAGGTACGACGATTCTAAGTGAAATAAGTCACACAGAAAAAGACACTTATCATAAGATATCACTTAGAGAGGGAATGTAAAAACCGCTACACTTGAACTGAATTACAAAACAGAACAGAGTCACACGTTCAGAAAACACACTATGGCTGCTGAACGGGAAAGGTGAGGTGGGGTGATGCATAAAACAAGGGTTTCAAATTAGCTCAGATACCGTTCCATAAACCCAATATGTAAGAGACAAGACCTATTCCTTTTTCAGTGAACTGGACTCAACACCCCCTATTCACCGCACAAGAATATATCTGACTAGTAAGAATCTTCAAACCTATGTATTGATATCTCTCTGTAAGTGAGTCAAGGGGGTGTAAAGCGGCATAAACACAGCCGTGAAAAGCAGCTAAACCCCATTATAAAAATAAATTACTTTTCAAAACCCGTGAAACAAAGGCAGTGAAAGAGAGAGAAATTCTTACAAAATTCGTTCAGGGGCTGTGATGCAACCTGGATTGACCATATCTAGACCCACAGCTGATTGAGACATAAGGGTGGACACTCTTGGGGCTGAGAGGTTCGGTGAGGTTGGGTGAGCCAACGCAGACCCTTTCAAGTAATACTGCATGGTACCCATCCCATGGGTCCCAAATCTCCAGGTTCAAGGGCATCTTCCTACGTCGAAAACAGGCATGAGAAACCCAGAAGATGGTACACCGTGTGATCGGGAAAGGTTTCTAAAACGCACCTCATTTCTCATCTCCTTTGCTCGGGTTCGCCATTCCAGCCGATTTACTAGCCATCTCCCTCCTTGGAGAATCAGCACCTTTAACCTCCTGTTCCGTACAGGTTGTAATTTGTCCTGAGGATGAACGGGAAGAGGGGGAACCAATGAGAGACTAGCTCTAGGTGTTGGGACAGGCACAGGTCACTCTATTTTCCCATCAGGAAGAAGAATTAAGCACAAGCTCAGCCTGCCCCCCAGAACCAGAAGAGGTCCTGAAGCAATCCTGCGCTTTTGCGGCCAGCTCCCAAAAAAGCGAGTTGAAAAATGGAGCTCAGGGGCACTGCAATTCACAAACCTGCAGAGTTTTAAATGATACCTCTCGTCCACAAATATATTAAGGGAAGGCAACGAAGAGGCTTTGAAAGCAAGGCAGAATTGCAGGAAACAGATTTCAGGAGGTAGATTCGAATCGCCTTGAAAGCACATGAAAAGCGGCAAAACGTGGACAATGATGCCCTTGGCCAAAAAGGGCGTATGCGTTTTTTCCTGAATATATTCAGGAAAAAACGCATACGCCCTTTTTGGCCAACCAAGCAACCTGGAAAGGCCAATCAGCGCTCCAAAGAAGTCTCGCTTCCCAGCGGGCAAAAGGGCCATGCGGAAAAAAGTGTCCAAACCAGAAATGCAGGACCGGCCATGGAGAAATGGGAGCCTTGCTACGCTGATGGGTGGGATGTAAATTGCCAACAGCCACTCTGGAGAAGTGTACGGTGTGTTCTGAAACATCTAAAAAACACAGCTTGGAGAGCATAGGGCACTTCCACTCATGGGCGTATAAATTGGGAAAACTAAAAATCAGCAAGACACAGGCACCCCAAAGTTTAGGGCTGCTCTGTTGACAAGAACCCCCACTTCATTACACCTTAAATATCCTAGGAAAGAGAAAAATGGATAAAGAAGTGGTGGTCCTCATGTACAATGGAATATCACTCAGCCATGAAATCCACGTCATAAGGCTAGTAGCAGCACGATGAGTGGATTTAGGTACGACGATTCTAAGTGAAATAAGTCACACAGAAAAAGACACTTATCATAAGATATCACTTAGAGAGGGAATGTAAAAACCGCTACACTTGAACTGAATTACAAAACAGAACAGAGTCACACGTTCAGAAAACACACTATGGCTGCTGAACGGGAAAGGTGAGGTGGGGTGATGCATAAAACAAGGGTTTCAAATTAGCTCAGATACCGTTCCATAAACCCAATATGTAAGAGACAAGACCTATTCCTTTTTCAGTGAACTGGACTCAACACCCCCTATTCACCGCACAAGAATATATCTGACTAGTAAGAATCTTCAAACCTATGTATTGATATCTCTCTGTAAGTGAGTCAAGGGGGTGTAAAGCGGCATAAACACAGCCGTGAAAAGCAGCTAAACCCCATTATAAAAATAAATTACTTTTCAAAACCCGTGAAACAAAGGCAGTGAAAGAGAGAGAAATTCTTACAAAATTCGTTCAGGGGCTGTGATGCAACCTGGATTGACCATATCTAGACCCACAGCTGATTGAGACATAAGGGTGGACACTCTTGGGGCTGAGAGGTTCGGTGAGGTTGGGTGAGCCAACGCAGACCCTTTCAAGTAATACTGCATGGTACCCATCCCATGGGTCCCAAATCTCCAGGTTCAAGGGCATCTTCCTACGTCGAAAACAGGCATGAGAAACCCAGAAGATGGTACACCGTGTGATCGGGAAAGGTTTCTAAAACGCACCTCATTTCTCATCTCCTTTGCTCGGGTTCGCCATTCCAGCCGATTTACTAGCCATCTCCCTCCTTGGAGAATCAGCACCTTTAACCTCCTGTTCCGTACAGGTTGTAATTTGTCCTGAGGATGAACGGGAAGAGGGGGAACCAATGAGAGACTAGCTCTAGGTGTTGGGACAGGCACAGGTCACTCTATTTTCCCATCAGGAAGAAGAATTAAGCACAAGCTCAGCCTGCCCCCCAGAACCAGAAGAGGGCCTGAAGCAATCCTGCGCTTTTGCGGCCAGCTCCCAAAAAAGCGAGTTGAAAAATGGAGCTCAGGGGCACTGCAATTCACAAACCTGCAGAGTTTTAAATGATACCTCTCGTCCACAAATATATTAAGGGAAGGCAACGAAGAGGCTTTGAAAGCAAGGCAGAATTGCAGGAAACAGATTTCAGGAGGTAGATTCGAATCGCCTTGAAAGCACATGAAAAGCGGCAAAACGTGGACAATGATGCCCTTGGCCAAAAAGGGCGTATGCGTTTTTTCCTGAATATATTCAGGAAAAAACGCATACGCCCTTTTTGGCCAACCAAGCAACCTGGAAAGGCCAATCAGCGCTCCAAAGAAGTCTCACTTCCCAGCGGGCAAAAGGGCCATGGGGAAAAAAGTGTCCAAACCAGAAATGCAGGACCGGCCATGGAGAAATGGGAGCCTTGCTACGCTGATGGGTGGGATGTAAATTGCCAACAGCCACTCTGGAGAAGTGTACAGTGTGTTCTGAAACATCTAAAAAACACAGCTTGGAGAGCATAGGGCACTTCCACTCATGGGCGTATAAATTGGGAAAACTAAAAATCAGCAAGACACAGGCACCCCAAAGTTTAGGGCTGCTCTGTTGACAAGAACCCCCACTTCATTACACCTTAAATATCCTAGGAAAGAGAAAAATGGATAAAGAAGTTGTGGTCCTCATGTACAATGGAATATCACTCAGCCAGGAAATCCACGTCATAAGGCTAGTAGCAGCACGATGAGTGGATTTAGGTACGACGATTCTAACTGAAATAAGTCACACAGAGAAAGACACTTATCATAAGATATCACTTAGAGAGGGAATGTAAAAACCGCTACACTTGAACTGAATTACAAAACAGAACAGAGTCACACGTTCAGAAAACACACTATGGCTGCTGAACGGGAAAGGTGAGGTGGGGTGATGCATAAAACAAGGGTTTCAAATTAGCTCCGATACCGTTCCATAAACCCAATATGTAAGAGACAAGACCTATTCCTTTTTCAGTGAACTGGACTCAACACCCCCTATTCACCGCACAAGAATATATCTGACTAGTAAGAATCTTCAAACCTATGTATTGATATCTCTCTGTAAGTGAGTCAAGGGGGTGTAAAGCGGCATAAACACAGCCGTGAAAAGCAGCTAAACCCCATTATAAAACTAAATTAGTTTTCAAAACCCGTGAAACAAAGACAGTGAAAGAGAGAGAAATTCTTACAAAATTCGTTCAGGGGCTGTGATGCAACCTGGATTGACCATATCTAGACCCACAGCTGATTGCGACATAAGGGTGGACACTCTTGGGGCTGAGAGGTTCGGTGAGGTTGGGTGAGCCAACGCAGACCCTTTCAAGTAATACTGCATGGTACCCATCCCATGGGTCCCAAATCTCCAGGTTCAAGGGCATCTTCCTACGTCGAAAACAGGCATGAGAAACCCAGAAGATGGTACACCGTGTGATCGGGAAAGGTTTCTAAAACGCACCTCATTTCTCATCTCCTTTGCTCGGGTTCGCCATTCCAGCCGATTTACTAGCCATCTCCCTCCTTGGAGAATCAGCACCTTTAACCTCCTGTTCCGTACAGGTTGCAATTTGTCCTGAGGATGAACGGGAAGAGGGGGAACCAATGAGAGACTAGCTCTAGGTGTTGGGACAGGCACAGGTCACTCTATTTTCCCATCAGGAAGAAGAATTAAGCACAAGCTCAGCCTGCCCCCCAGAACCAGAAGAGGGCCTGAAGCAATCCTGCGCTTTTGCGGCCAGCTCCCAAAAAAGCGAGTTGAAAAATGGAGCTCAGGGGCACTGCAATTCACAAACCTGCAGAGTTTTAAATGATACCTCTCGTCCACAAATATATTAAGGGAAGGCAACGAAGAGGCTTTGAAAGCAAGGCAGAATTGCAGGAAACAGATTTCAGGAGGTAGATTCGAATCGCCTTGAAAGCACATGAAAAGCGGCAAAACGTGGACAATGATGCCCTTGGCCAAAAAGGGCGTATGCGTTTTTTCCTGAATATATTCAGGAAAAAACGCATACGCCCTTTTTGGCCAACCAAGCAACCTGGAAAGGCCAATCAGCGCTCCAAAGAAGTCTCGCTTCCCAGCGGGCAAAAGGGCCATGCGGAAAAAAGTGTCCAAACCAGAAATGCAGGACCGGCCATGGAGAAATGGGAGCCTTGCTACGCTGATGGGTGGGATGTAAATTGCCAACAGCCACTCTGGAGAAGTGTACGGTGTGTTCTGAAACATCTAAAAAACACAGCTTGGAGAGCATAGGGCACTTCCACTCATGGGCGTATAAATTGGGAAAACTAAAAATCAGCAAGACACAGGCACCCCAAAGTTTAGGGCTGCTCTGTTGACAAGAACCCCCACTTCATTACACCTTAAATATCCTAGGAAAGAGAAAAATGGATAAAGAAGTTGTGGTCCTCATGTACAATGGAATATCACTCAGCCATGAAATCCACGTCATAAGGCTAGTAGCAGCACGATGAGTGGATTTAGGTACGACGATTCTAAGTGAAATAAGTCACACAGAAAAAGACACTTATCATAAGATATCACTTAGAGAGGGAATGTAAAAACCGCTACACTTGAACTGAATTACAAAACAGAACAGAGTCACACGTTTAGAAAACACACTATGGCTGCTGAACGGGAAAGGTGAGGTGGGGTGATGCATAAAACAAGGGTTTCAAATTAGCTCCGATACCGTTCCATAAACCCAATATGTAAGAGACAAGACCTATTCCTTTTTCAGTGAACTGGACTCAACACCCCCTATTCACCGCACAAGAATATATCTGACTAGTAAGAATCTTCAAACCTATGTATTGATATCTCTCCGTAAGTGAGTCAAGGGGGTGTAAAGCGGCATAAACACAGCCGTGAAAAGCAGCTAAACCCCATTATAAAAATAAATTACTTTTCAAAACCCGTGAAACAAAGACAGTGAAAGAGAGAGAAATTCTTACAAAATTCGTTCAGGGGCTGTGATGCAACCTGGATTGACCATATCTAGACCCACAGCTGATTGAGACATAAGGGTGGACACTCTTGGGGCTGAGAGGTTCGGTGAGGTTGGGTGAGCCAACGCAGACCCTTTCAAGTAATACTGCATGGTACCCATCCCATGGGTCCCAAATCTCCAGGTTCAAGGGCATCTTCCTACGTCGAAAACAGGCATGAGAAACCCAGAAGATGGTACACCGTGTGATCGGGAAAGGTTTCTAAACGCACCTCATTTCTCATCTCCTTTGCTCGGGTTCGCCATTCCAGCCGATTTACTAGCCATCTCCCTCCTTGGAGAATCAGCACCTTTAACCTCCTGTTCCGTACAGGTTGTAATTTGTCCTGAGGATGAACGGGAAGAGGGGGAACCAATGAGAGACTAGCTCTAGGTGTTGGGACAGGCACAGGTCACTCTATTTTCCCATCAGGAAGAAGAATTAAGCACAAGCTCAGCCTGCCCCCCAGAACCAGAAGAGGGCCTGAAGCAATCCTGCGCTTTTGCGGCCAGCTCCCAAAAAAGCGAGTTGAAAAATGGAGCTCAGGGGCACTGCAATTCACAAACCTGCAGAGTTTTAAATGATACCTCTCGTCCACAAATATATTAAGGGAAGGCAACGAAGAGGCTTTGAAAGCAAGGCAGAATTGCAGGAAACAGATTTCAGGAGGTAGATTCGAATCGCCTTGAAAGCACATGAAAAGCGGCAAAACGTGGACAATGATGCCCTTGGCCAAAAAGGGCGTATGCGTTTTTTCCTGAATATATTCAGGAAAAAACGCATACGCCCTTTTTGGCCAACCAAGCAACCTGGAAAGGCCAATCAGCGCTCCAAAGAAGTCTCGCTTCCCAGCGGGCAAAAGGGCCATGCGGAAAAAAGTGTCCAAACCAGAAATGCAGGACCGGCCATGGAGAAATGGGAGCCTTGCTACGCTGATGGGTGGGATGTAAATTGCCAACAGCCACTCTGGAGAAGTGTACGGTGTGTTCTGAAACATCTAAAAAACACAGCTTGGAGAGCATAGGGCACTTCCACTCATGGGCGTATAAATTGGGAAAACTAAAAATCAGCAAGACACAGGCACCCCAAAGTTTAGGGCTGCTCTGTTGACAAGAACCCCCACTTCATTACACCTTAAATATCCTAGGAAAGAGAAAAATGGATAAAGAAGTGGTGGTCCTCATGTACAATGGAATATCACTCAGCCATGAAATCCACGTCATAAGGCTCGTAGCAGCACGATGAGTGGATTTAGGTACGACGATTCTAAGTGAAATAAGTCACACAGAAAAAGACACTTATCATAAGATATCACTTAGAGAGGGAATGTAAAAACCGCTACACTTGAACTGAATTACAAAACAGAACAGAGTCACACGTTTAGAAAACACACTATGGCTGCTGAACGGGAAAGGTGAGGTGGGGTGATGCATAAAACAAGGGTTTCAAATTAGCTCCGATACCGTTCCATAAACCCAATATGTAAGAGACAAGACCTATTCCTTTTTCAGTGAACTGGACTCAACACCCCCTATTCACCGCACAAGAATATATCTGACTAGTAAGAATCTTCAAACCTATGTATTGATATCTCTCTGTAAGTGAGTCAAGGGGGTGTAAAGCGGCATAAACACAGCCGTGAAAAGCAGCTAAACCCCATTATAAAAATAAATTACTTTTCAAAACCCGTGAAACAAAGGCAGTGAAAGAGAGAGAAATTCTTACAAAATTCGTTCAGGGGCTGTGATGCAACCTGGATTGACCATATCTAGACCCACAGCTGATTGAGACATAAGGGTGGACACTCTTGGGGCTGAGAGGTTCGGTGAGGTTGGGTGAGCCAACGCAGACCCTTTCAAGTAATACTGCATGGTACCCATCCCATGGGTCCCAAATATCCAGGTTCAAGGGCATCTTCCTACGTCGAAAACAGGCATGAGAAACCCAGAAGATGGTACACCGTGTGATCGGGAAAGGTTTCTAAAACGCACCTCATTTCTCATCTCCTTTGCTCGGGTTCGCCATTCCAGCCGATTTACTAGCCATCTCCCTCCTTGGAGAATCAGCACCTTTAACCTCCTGTTCCGTACAGGTTGCAGTTTGTCCTGAGGATGAACGGGAAGAGGGGGAACCAATGAGAGACTAGCTCTAGGTGTTGGGACAGGCACAGGTCACTCTATTTTCCCATCAGGAAGAAGAATTAAGCAAGAGCTCAGCCTGCCCCCCAGAACCAGAAGAGGGCCTGAAGCAATCCTGCGCTTTTGCGGCCAGCTCCCAAAAAAGCGAGTTGAAAAATGGAGCTCAGGGGCACTGCAATTCACAAACCTGCAGAGTTTTAAATGATACCTCTCGTCCACAAATATATTAAGGGAAGGCAACGAAGAGGCTTTGAAAGCAAGGCAGAATTGCAGGAAACAGATTTCAGGAGGTAGATTCGAATCGCCTTGAAAGCACATGAAAAGCGGCAAAACGTGGACAATGATGCCCTTGGCCAAAAAGGGTGTATGCGTTTTTTCCTGAATATATTCAGGAAAAAACGCATACGCCCTTTTTGGCCAACCAAGCAACCTGGAAAGGCCAATCAGCGCTCCAAAGAAGTCTCGCTTCCCAGCGGGCAAAAGGGCCATGCGGAAAAAAGTGTCCAAACCAGAAATGCAGGACCGGCCATGGAGAAATGGGAGCCTTGCTACGCTGATGGGTGGGATGTAACTTGCCAACAGCCACTCTGGAGAAGTGTACGGTGTGTTCTGAAACATCTAAAAAACACAGCTTGGAGAGCATAGGGCACTTCCACTCATGGGCGTATAAATTGGGAAAACTAAAAATCAGCAAGACACAGGCACCCCAAAGTTTAGGGCTGCTCTGTTGACAAGAACCCCCACTTCATTACACCTTAAATATCCTAGGAAAGCGAAAAATGGATAAAGAAGTGGTGGTCCTCATGTACAATGGAATATCACTCAGCCATGAAATCCACGTCATAAGGCTAGTAGCAGCACGATGAGTGGATTTAGGTACGACGATTCTAAGTGAAATAAGTCACACAGAAAAAGACACTTATCATAAGATATCACTTAGAGAGGGAATGTAAAAACCGCTACACTTGAACTGAATTACAAAACAGAACAGAGTCACACGTTCAGAAAACACACTATGGCTGCTGATCGGGAAAGGTGAGGTGGGGTGATGCATAAAACAAGGGTTTCAAATTAGCTCAGATACCGTTCCATAAACCCAATATGTAAGAGACAAGACCTATTCCTTTTTCAGTGAACTGGACTCAACACCCCCTATTCACCGCACAAGAATATATCTGACTAGTAAGAATCTTCAAACCTATGTATTGATATCTCTCTGTAAGTGAGTCAAGGGGGTGTAAAGCGGCATAAACACAGCCGTGAAAAGCAGCTAAACCCCATTATAAAAATAAATTACTTTTCAAAACCCGTGAAACAAAGGCAGTGAAAGAGAGAGAAATTCTTACAAAATTCGTTCAGGGGCTGTGATGCAACCTGGATTGACCATATCTAGACCCACAGCTGATTGAGACATAAGGGTGGACACTCTTGGGGCTGAGAGGTTCGGTGAGGTTGGGTGAGCCAACGCAGACCCTTTCAAGTAATACTGCATGGTACCCATCCCATGGGTCCCAAATCTCCAGGTTCAAGGGCATCTTCCTACGTCGAAAACAGGCATGAGAAACCCAGAAGATGGTACACCGTGTGATCGGGAAAGGTTTCTAAAACGCACCTCATTTCTCATCTCCTTTGCTCGGGTTCGCCATTCCAGCCGATTTACTAGCCATCTCCCTCCTTGGAGAATCAGCACCTTTAACCTCCTGTTCCGTACAGGTTGCAATTTGTCCTGAGGATGAACGGGAAGAGGGGGAACCAATGAGAGACTAGCTCTAGGTGTTGGGACAGGCACAGGTCACTCTATTTTCCCATCAGGAAGAAGAATTAAGCACAAGCTCAGCCTGCCCCCCAGAACCAGAAGAGGGCCTGAAGCAATCCTGCGCTTTTGCGGCCAGCTCCCAAAAAAAGCGAGTTGAAAAATGGAGCTCAGGGGCACTGCAATTCACAAACCTGCAGAGTTTTAAATGATACCTCTCGTCCACAAATATATTAAGGGAAGGCAACGAAGAGGCTTTGAAAGCAAGGCAGAATTGCAGGAAACAGATTTCAGGAGGTAGATTCGAATCGCCTTGAAAGCACATGAAAAGCGGCAAAACGTGGACAATGATGCCCTTGGCCAAAAAGGGCGTATGCGTTTTTTCCTGAATATATTCAGGAAAAAACGCATACGCCCTTTTTGGCCAACCAAGCAACCTGGAAAGGCCAATCAGCGCTCCAAAGAAGTCTCGCTTCCCAGCGGGCAAAAGGGCCATGCGGAAAAAAGTGTCCAAACCAGAAATGCAGGACCGGCCATGGAGAAATGGGAGCCTTGCTACGCTGATGGGTGGGATGTAACTTGCCAACAGCCACTCTGGAGAAGTGTACGGTGTGTTCTGAAACATCTAAAAAACACAGCTTGGAGAGCATAGGGCACTTCCACTCATGGGCGTATAAATTGGGAAAACTAAAAATCAGCAAGACACAGGCACCCCAAAGTTTAGGGCTGCTCTGTTGACAAGAACCCCCACTTCATTACACCTTAAATATCCTAGGAAAGCGAAAAATGGATAAAGAAGTGGTGGTCCTCATGTACAATGGAATATCACTCAGCCATGAAATCCACGTCATAAGGCTAGTAGCAGCACGATGAGTGGATTTAGGTATGACGATTCTAAGTGAAATAAGTCACACAGAAAAAGACACTTATCATAAGATATCACTTAGAGAGGGAATGTAAAAACCGCTACACTTGAACTGAATTACAAAACAGAACAGAGTCACACGTTCAGAAAACACACTATGGCTTCTGAACGGGAAAGGTGAGGTGGGGTGATGCATAAAACAAGGGTTTCAAATTAGCTCCGATACCGTTCCATAAACCCAATATGTAAGAGACAAGACCTATTCCTTTTTCAGTGAACTGGACTCAACACCCCCTATTCACCGCACAAGAATATATCTGACTAGTAAGAATCTTCAAACCTATGTATTGATATCTCTCTGTAAGTGAGTCAAGGGGGTGTAAAGCGGCATAAACACAGCCGTGAAAAGCAGCTAAACCCCATTATAAAAATAAATTACTTTTCAAAACCCGTGAAACAAAGGCAGTGAAAGAGAGAGAAATTCTTACAAAATTCGTTCAGGGGCTGTGATGCAACCTGGATTGACCATATCTAGACCCACAGCTGATTGAGACATAAGGGTGGACACTCTTGGGGCTGAGAGGTTCGGTGAGGTTGGGTGAGCCAACGCAGACCCTTTCAAGTAATACTGCATGGTACCCATCCCATGGGTCCCAAATCTCCAGGTTCAAGGGCATCTTCCTACGTCGAAAACAGGCATGAGAAACCCAGAAGATGGTACACCGTGTGATCGGGAAAGGTTTCTAAAACGCACCTCATTTCTCATCTCCTTTGCTCGGGTTCGCCATTCCAGCCGATTTACTAGCCATCTCCCTCCTTGGAGAATCAGCACCTTTAACCTCCTGTTCCGTACAGGTTGTAATTTGTCCTGAGGATGAACGGGAAGAGGGGGAACCAATGAGAGACTAGCTCTAGGTGTTGGGACAGGCACAGGTCACTCTATTTTCCCATCAGGAAGAAGAATTAAGCACAAGCTCAGCCTGCCCCCCAGAACCAGAAGAGGGCCTGAAGCAATCCTGCGCTTTTGCGGCCAGCTCCCAAAAAAGCGAGTTGAAAAATGGAGCTCAGGGGCACTGCAATTCACAAACCTGCAGAGTTTTAAATGATACCTCTCGTCCACAAATATATTAAGGGAAGGCAACGAAGAGGCTTTGAAAGCAAGGCAGAATTGCAGGAAACAGATTTCAGGAGGTAGATTCGAATCGCCTTGAAAGCACATGAAAAGCGGCAAAACGTGGACAATGATGCCCTTGGCCAAAAAGGGCGTATGCGTTTTTTCCTGAATATATTCAGGAAAAAACGCATACGCCCTTTTTGGCCAACCAAGCAACCTGGAAAGGCCAATCAGCGCTCCAAAGAAGTCTCGCTTCCCAGCGGGCAAAAGGGCCATGCGGAAAAAAGTGTCCAAACCAGAAATGCAGGACCGGCCATGGAGAAATGGGAGCCTGGCTACGCTGATGGGTGGGATGTAAATTGCCAACAGCCACTCTGGAGAAGTGTACGGTGTGTTCTGAAACATCTAAAAAACACAGCTTGGAGAGCATAGGGCACTTCCACTCATGGGCGTATAAATTGGGAAAACTAAAAATCAGCAAGACACAGGCACCCCAAAGTTTAGGGCTGCTCTGTGGACAAGAACCCCCACTTCATTACACCTTAAATATCCTAGGAAAGAGAAAAATGGATAAAGAAGTTGTGGTCCTCATGTACAATGGAATATCACTCAGCCATGAAATCCACGTCATAAGGCTAGTAGCAGCACGATGAGTGGATTTAGGTACGACGATTCTAAGTGAAATAAGTCACACAGAGAAAGACACTTATCATAAGATATCACTTAGAGAGGGAATGTAAAAACCGCTACACTTGAACTGAATTACAAAACAGAACAGAGTCACACGTTCAGAAAACACACTATGGCTGCTGAACGCGAAAGGTGAGGTGGGGTGATGCATAAAACAAGGGTTTCAAATTAGCTCAGATACCGTTCCATAAACCCAATATGTAAGAGACAAGACCTATTCCTTTTTCAGTGAACTGGACTCAACACCCCCTATTCACCGCACAAGAATATATCTGACTAGTAAGAATCTTCAAACCTATGTATTGATATCTCTCTGTAAGTGAGTCAAGGGGGTGTAAAGCGGCATAAACACAGCCGTGAAAAGCAGCTAAACCCCATTATAAAAATAAATTACTTTTCAAAACCCGTGAAACAAAGACAGTGAAAGAGAGAGAAATTCTTACAAAACTCGTTCAGGGGCTGTGATGCAACCTGGATTGACCATATCTAGACCCACAGCTGATTGAGACATAAGGGTGGACACTCTTGGGGCTGAGAGGTTCGGTGAGGTTGGGTGAGCCAACGCAGACCCTTTCAAGTAATACTGCATGGTACCCATCCCATGGGTCCCAAATCTCCAGGTTCAAGGGCATCTTCCTACGTCGAAAACAGGCATGAGAAACCCAGAAGATGGTACACCGTGTGATCGGGAAAGGTTTCTAAAACGCACCTCATTTCTCATCTCCTTTGCTCGGGTTCGCCATTCCAGCCGATTTACTAGCCATCTCCCTCCTTGGAGAATCAGCACCTTTAACCTCCTGTTCCGTACAGGTTGCAATTTGTCCTGAGGATGAACGGGAAGAGGGGGAACCAATGAGAGACTAGCTCTAGGTGTTGGGACAGGCACAGGTCACTCTATTTTCCCATCAGGAAGAAGAATTAAGCACAAGCTCAGCCTGCCTCCCAGAACCAGAAGAGGGCCTGAAGCAATCCTGCGCTTTTGCGGCCAGCTCCCAAAAAAGCGAGTTGAAAAATGTAGCTCAGGGACACTGCAATTCACAAACCTGCAGAGTTTTAAATGATACCTCTCGTCCACAAATATATTAAGGGAAGGCAACGAAGAGGCCTTGAAAGCAAGGCAGAATTGCAGGAAACAGATTTCAGGAGGTAGATTCGAATCGCCTTGAAAGCACATGAAAAGCGGCAAAACGTGGACAATGATGCCCTTTTTGGCCAACCAAGCAACCTGGAAAGGCCAATCAGCGCTCCAAAGAAGTCTCGCTTCCCAGCGGGCAAAAGGGCCATGCGGAAAAAAGTGTCCAAACCAGAAATGCAGGACCGGCCATGGAGAAATGGGAGCCTTGCTACGCTGATGGGTGGGATGTAAATTGCCAACAGCCACTCTGGAGAAGTGTACGGTGTGTTCTGAAACATCTAAAAAACACAGCTTGGAGAGCATAGGGCACTTCCACTCATGGGCGTATAAATTGGGAAAACTAAAAATCAGCAAGACACAGGCACCCCAAAGTTTAGGGCTGCTCTGTTGACAAGAACCCCCACTTCATTACACCTTACATATCCTAGGAAAGAGAAAAATGGATAAAGAAGTTGTGGTCCTCATGTACAATGGAATATCACTCAGCCAGGAAATCCACGTCATAAGGCTAGTAGCAGCATGATGAGTGGATTTAGGTACGACGATTCTAAGTGAAATAAGTCACACAGAGAAAGACACTTATCATAAGATATCACTTAGAGAGGGAATGTAAAAACCGCTACACTTGAACTGAATTGCAAAACAGAACAGAGTCCCTCGTTTAGGAAACACACTATGGCTGCTGAAGGGGAAAGGTGAGGTGGGGTGATGCATAAAACAAGGGTTTCAAATTAGCTCAGATACCGTTCCATAAACCCAATATGTAAGAGACAAGACCTATTCCTTTTTCATTGAACTGGACTCAACACCCCCTATTCACCGCACAAGAATATATCTGACTAGTAAGAATCTTCAAACCTATGTATTGATATCTCTCTGTAAGTGAGTCAAGGGGGTGTAAAGCGGCATAAACACAGCCGTGAAAAGCAGCTAAACCCCATTATAAAAATAAATTACTTTTCAAAACCCGTGAAACAAAGACAGTGAAAGAGAGAGAAATTCTTACAAAATTCGTTCAGGGGCTGTGATGCAACCTGGATTGACCATATCTAGACCCACAGCTGATTGAGACATAAGGGTGGACACTCTTGGGGCTGAGAGGTTCGGTGAGGTTGGGTGAGCCAACGCAGACCCTTTCAAGTAATACTGCATGGTACCCATCCCATGGGTCCCAAATCTCCAGGTTCAAGGGCATCTTCCTACGTCGAAAACAGGCATGAGAAACCCAGAAGATGGTACACCGTGTGATCGGGAAAGGTTTCTAAAACGCACCTCATTTCTCATCTCCTTTGCTCGGGTTCGCCATTCCAGCCGATTTACTAGCCATCTCCCTCCTTGGAGAATCAGCACCTTTAACCTCCTGTTCCGTACAGGTTGCAATTTGTCCTGAGGATGAACGGGAAGAGGGGGAACCAATGAGAGACTAGCTCTAGGTGTTGGGACAGGCACAGGTCACTCTATTTTCCCATCAGGAAGAAGAATTAAGCACAAGCTCAGCCTGCCTCCCAGAACCAGAAGAGGGCCTGAAGCAATCCTGCGCTTTTGCGGCCAGCTCCCAAAAAAGCGAGTTGAAAAATGTAGCTCAGGGACACTGCAATTCACAAACCTGCAGAGTTTTAAATGATACCTCTCGTCCACAAATATATTAAGGGAAGGCAACGAAGAGGCTTTGAAAGCAAGGCAGAATTGCAGGAAACAGATTTCAGGAGGTAGATTCGAATCGCCTTGAAAGCACATGAAAAGCGGCAAAACGTGGACAATGATGCCCTTTTTGGCCAACCAAGCAACCTGGAAAGGCCAATCAGCGCTCCAAAGAAGTCTCGCTTCCCAGCGGGCAAAAGGGCCATGCGGAAAAAAGTGTCCAAACCAGAAATGCAGGACCGGCCATGGAGAAATGGGAGCCTTGCTACGCTGATGGGTGGGATGTAAATTGCCAACAGCCACTCTGGAGAAGTGTACGGTGTGTTCTGAAACATCTAAAAAACACAGCTTGGAGAGCATAGGGCACTTCCACTCATGGGCGTATAAATTGGGAAAACTAAAAATCAGCAAGACACAGGCACCCCAAAGTTTAGGGCTGCTCTGTTGACAAGAACCCCCACTTCATTACACCTTAAATATCCTAGGAAAGAGAAAAATGGATAAAGAAGTTGTGGTCCTCATGTACAATGGAATATCACTCAGCCAGGAAATCCACGTCATAAGGCTAGTAGGAGCATGATGAGTGGATTTAGGTACGACGATTCTAAGTGAAATAAGTCACACAGAGAAAGACACTTATCATAAGATATCACTTAGAGAGGGAATGTAAAAACCGCTACACTTGAACTGAATTGCAAAACAGAACAGAGTCCCTCGTTTAGGAAACACACTATGGCTGCTGAAGGGGAAAGGTGAGGTGGGGTGATGCATAAAACAAGGGTTTCAAATTAGCTCAGATACCGTTCCATAAACCCAATATGTAAGAGACAAGACCTATTCCTTTTTCATTGAACTGGACTCAACACCCCCTATTCACCGCACAAGAATATATCTGACTAGTAAGAATCTTCAAACCTATGTATTGATATCTCTCTGTAAGTGAGTCAAGGGGGTGTAAAGCGGCATAAACACAGCCGTGAAAAGCAGCTAAACCCCATTATAAAAATAAATTACTTTTCAAAACCCGTGAAACAAAGACAGTGAAAGAGAGAGAAATTCTTACAAAATTCGTTCAGGGGCTGTGATGCAACCTGGATTGACCATATCTAGACCCACAGCTGATTGAGACATAAGGGTGGACACTCTTGGGGCTGAGAGGTTCGGTGAGGTTGGGTGAGCCAACGCAGACCCTTTCAAGTAATACTGCATGGTACCCATCCCATGGGTCCCAAATCTCCAGGTTCAAGGGCATCTTCCTACGTCGAAAACAGGCATGAGAAACCCAGAAGATGGTACACCGTGTGATCGGGAAAGGTTTCTAAAACGCACCTCATTTCTCATCTCCTTTGCTCGGGTTCGCCATTCCAGCCGATTTACTAGCCATCTCCCTCCTTGGAGAATCAGCACCTTTAACCTCCTGTTCCGTACAGGTTGCAATTTGTCCTGAGGATGAACGGGAAGAGGGGGAACCAATGAGAGACTAGCTCTAGGTGTTGGGACAGGCACAGGTCACTCTATTTTCCCATCAGGAAGAAGAATTAAGCACAAGCTCAGCCTGCCCCCCAGAACCAGAAGAGGGCCTGAAGCAATCCTGCGCTTTTGCGGCCAGCTCCCAAAAAAGCGAGTTGAAAAATGTAGCTCAGGGACACTGCAATTCACAAACCTGCAGAGTTTTAAATGATACCTCTCGTCCACAAATATATTAAGGGAAGGCAACGAAGAGGCTTTGAAAGCAAGGCAGAATTGCAGGAAACAGATTTCAGGAGGTAGATTCGAATCGCCTTGAAAGCACATGAAAAGCGGCAAAACGTGGACAATGATGCCCTTTTTGGCCAACCAAGCAACCTGGAAAGGCCAATCAGCACTCCAAAGAAGTCTCGCTTCCCAGCGGGCAAAAGGGCCATGCGGAAAAAAGTGTCCAAACCAGAAATGCAGGACCGGCCATGGAGAAATGGGAGCCTTGCTACGCTGATGGGTGGGATGTAAATTGCCAACAGCCACTCTGGAGAAGTGTACGGTGTGTTCTGAAACATCTAAAAAACACAGCTTGGAGAGCATAGGGCACTTCCACTCATGGGCGTATAAATTGGGAAAACTAAAAATCAGCAAGACACAGGCACCCCAAAGTTTAGGGCTGCTCGGTTGACAAGAACCCCCACTTCATTACACCTTAAATATCCTAGGAAAGAGAAAAATGGATAAAGAAGTTGTGGTCCTCATGTACAATGGAATATCACTCAGCCAGGAAATCCACGTCATAAGGCTAGTAGCAGCACGATGAGTGGATTTAGGTACGACGATTCTAAGTGAAATAAGTCACACAGAGAAAGACACTTATCATAAGATATCACTTAGAGAGGGAATGTAAAAACCGCTACACTTAAACTGAATTACAAAACAGAACAGAGTCACACGTTCAGAAAACACACTATGGCTGCTGAACGGGAAAGGTGAGGTGGGGTGATGCATAAAACAAGGGTTTCAAATTAGCTCAGATACCGTTCCATAAACCCAATATGTAAGAGACAAGACCTATTCCTTTTTCAGTGAACTGGACTCAACACCCCCTATTCACCGCACAAGAATATATCTGACTAGTAAGAATCTTCAAACCTATGTATTGATATCTCTCTGTAAGTGAGTCAAGGGGGTGTAAAGCGGCATAAACACAGCCGTGAAAAGCAGCTAAACCCCATTATAAAAATAAATTACTTTTCAAAACCCGTGAAACAAAGGCAGTGAAAGAGAGAGAAATTCTTACAAAATTCGTTCAGGGGCTGTGATGCAACCTGGATTGACCATATCTAGACCCACAGCTGATTGAGACATAAGGGTGGACACTCTTGGGGCTGAGAGGTTCGGTGAGGTTGGGTGAGCCAACGCAGACCCTTTCAAGTAATACTGCATGGTACCCATCCCATGGGTCCCAAATCTCCAGGTTCAAGGGCATCTTCCTACGTCGAAAACAGGCATGAGAAACCCAGAAGATGGTACACCGTGTGATCGGGAAAGGTTTCTAAAACGCACCTCATTTCTCATCTCCTTTGCTCGGGTTCGCCATTCCAGCCGATTTACTAGCCATCTCCCTCCTTGGAGAATCAGCACCTTTAACCTCCTGTTCCGTACAGGTTGTAATTTGTCCTGAGGATGAAGGGGAAGAGGGGGAACCAATGAGAGACTAGCTCTAGGTGTTGGGACAGGCACAGGTCACTCTATTTTCCCATCAGGAAGAAGAATTAAGCACAAGCTCAGCCTGCCCCCCAGAACCAGAAGAGGGCCTGAAGCAATCCTGCGCTTTTGCGGCCAGCTCCCAAAAAAGCGAGTTGAAAAATGGAGCTCAGGGGCACTGCAATTCACAAACCTGCAGAGTTTTAAATGATACCTCTCGTCCACAAATATATTAAGGGAAGGCAACGAAGAGGCTTTGAAAGCAAGGCAGAATTGCAGGAAACAGATTTCAGGAGGTAGATTCGAATCGCCTTGAAAGCACATGAAAAGCGGCAAAACGTGGACAATGATGCCCTTGGCCAAAAAGGGCGTATGCGTTTTTTCCTGAATATATTCAGGAAAAAACGCATACGCCCTTTTTGGCCAACCAAGCAACCTGGAAAGGCCAATCAGCGCTCCAAAGAAGTCTCGCTTCCCAGCGGGCAAAAGGGCCATGCGGAAAAAAGTGTCCAAACCAGAAATGCAGGACCGGCCATGGAGAAATGGGAGCCTTGCTACGCTGATGGGTGGGATGTAAATTGCCAACAGCCACTCTGGAGAAGTGTACGGTGTGTTCTGAAACATCTAAAAAACACAGCTTGGAGAGCATAGGGCACTTCCACTCATGGGCGTATAAATTGGGAAAACTAAAAATCAGCAAGACACAGGCACCCCAAAGTTTAGGGCTGCTCTGTTGACAAGAACCCCCACTTCATTACACCTTAAATATCCTAGGAAAGCGAAAAATGGATAAAGAAGTGGTGGTCCTCATGTACAATGGAATATCACTCAGCCATGAAATCCACGTCATAAGGCTAGTAGCAGCACGATGAGTGGATTTAGGTACGACGATTCTAACTGAAATAAGTCACACAGAAAAAGACACTTATCATAAGATATCACTTAGAGAGGGAATGTAAAAACCGCTACACTTGAACTGAATTACAAAACAGAACAGAGTCACACGTTCAGAAAACACACTATGGCTGCTGAACGGGAAAGGTGAGGTGGGGTGATGCATAAAACAAGGGTTTCAAATTAGCTCCGATACCGTTCCATAAACCCAATATGTAAGAGACAAGACCTATTCCTTTTTCAGTGAACTGGACTCAACACCCCCTATTCACCGCACAAGAATATATCTGACTAGTAAGAATCTTCAAACCTATGTATTGATATCTCTCTGTAAGTGAGTCAAGGGGGTGTAAAGCGGCATAAACACAGCCGTGAAAAGCAGCTAAACCCCATTATAAAAATAAATTACTTTTCAAAACCCGTGAAACAAAGGCAGTGAAAGAGAGAGAAATTCTTACAAAATTCGTTCAGGGGCTGTGATGCAACCTGGATTGACCATATCTAGACCCACAGCTGATTGAGACATAAGGGTGGACACTCTTGGGGCTGAGAGGTTCGGTGAGGTTGGGTGAGCCAACGCAGACCCTTTCAAGTAATACTGCATGGTACCCATCCCATGGGTCCCAAATCTCCAGGTTCAAGGGCATCTTCCTACGTCGAAAACAGGCATGAGAAACCCAGAAGATGGTACACCGTGTGATCGGGAAAGGTTTCTAAAACGCACCTCATTTCTCATCTCCTTTGCTCGGGTTCGCCATTCCAGCCGATTTACTAGCCATCTCCCTCCTTGGAGAATCAGCACCTTTAACCTCCTGTTCCGTACAGGTTGCAATTTGTCCTGAGGATGAACGGGAAGAGGGGGAACCAATGAGAGACTAGCTCTAGGTGTTGGGACAGGCACAGGTCACTCTATTTTCCCATCAGGAAGAAGAATTAAGCACAAGCTCAGCCTGCCCCCCAGAACCAGAAGAGGGCCTGAAGCAATCCTGCGCTTTTGCGGCCAGCTCCCAAAAAAGCGAGTTGAAAAATGTAGCTCAGGGACACTGCAATTCACAAACCTGCAGAGTTTTAAATGATACCTCTCGTCCACAAATATATTAAGGGAAGGCAACGAAGAGGCTTTGAAAGCAAGGCAGAATTGCAGGAAACACATTTCAGGAGGTAGATTCGAATCGCCTTGAAAGCACATGAAAAGCGGCAAAACGTGGACAATGATGCCCTTTTTGGCCAACCAAGCAACCTGGAAAGGCCAATCAGCGCTCCAAAGAAGTCTCGCTTCCCAGCGGGCAAAAGGGCCATGCGGAAAAAAGTGTCCAAACCAGAAATGCAGGACCGGCCATGGAGAAATGGGAGCCTTGCTAAGCTGATGGGTGGGATGTAAATTGCCAACAGCCACTCTGGAGAAGTGTACGGTGTGTTCTGAAACATCTAAAAAACACAGCTTGGAGAGCATAGGGCACTTCCACTCATGGGCGTATAAATTGGGAAAACTAAAAATCAGCAAGACACAGGCACCCCAAAGTTTAGGGCTGCTCTGTTGACAAGAACCCCCACTTCATTACACCTTAAATATCCTAGGAAAGAGAAAAATGGATAAAGAAGTTGTGGTCCTCATGTACAATGGAATATCACTCAGCCAGGAAATCCACGTCATAAGGCTAGTAGCAGCACGATGAGTGGATTTAGGTACGACGATTCTAAGTGAAATAAGTCACACAGAGAAAGACACTTATCATAAGATATCACTTAGAGAGGGAATGTAAAAACCGCTACACTTGAACTGAATTACAAAACAGAACAGAGTCACACGTTCAGAAAACACACTATGGCTGCTGAACGGGAAAGGTGAGGTGGGGTGATGCATAAAACAAGGGTTTCAAATTAGCTCAGATACCGTTCCATAAACCCAATATGTAAGAGACAAGACCTATTCCTTTTTCAGTGAACTGGACTCAACACCCCCTATTCACCGCACAAGAATATATCTGACTAGTAAGAATCTTCAAACCTATGTATTGATATCTCTCTGTAAGTGAGTCAAGGGGGTGTAAAGCGGCATAAACACAGCCGTGAAAAGCAGCTAAACCCCATTATAAAAATAAATTACTTTTCAAAACCCGTGAAACAAAGGCAGTGAAAGAGAGAGAAATTCTTACAAAATTCGTTCAGGGGCTGTGATGCAACCTGGATTGACCATATCTAGACCCACAGCTGATTGAGACATAAGGGTGGACACTCTTGGGGCTGAGAGGTTCGGTGAGGTTGGGTGAGCCAACGCAGACCCTTTCAAGTAATACTGCATGGTACCCATCCCATGGGTCCCAAATCTCCAGGTTCAAGGGCATCTTCCTACGTCGAAAACAGGCATGAGAAACCCAGAAGATGGTACACCGTGTGATCGGGAAAGGTTTCTAAAACGCACCTCATTTCTCATCTCCTTTGCTCGGGTTCGCCATTCCAGCCGATTTACTAGCCATCTCCCTCCTTGGAGAATCAGCACCTTTAACCTCCTGTTCCGTACAGGTTGCAATTTGTCCTGAGGATGAACGGGAAGAGGGGGAACCAATGAGAGACTAGCTCTAGGTGTTGGGACAGGCACAGGTCACTCTATTTTCCCATCAGGAAGAAGAATTAAGCACAAGCTCAGCCTGCCCCCCAGAACCAGAAGAGGGCCTGAAGCAATCCTGCGCTTTTGCGGCCAGCTCCCAAAAAAGCGAGTTGAAAAATGTAGCTCAGGGACACTGCAATTCACAAACCTGCAGAGTTTTAAATGATACCTCTCGTCCACAAATATATTAAGGGAAGGCAACGAAGAGGCTTTGAAAGCAAGGCAGAATTGCAGGAAACAGATTTCAGGAGGTAGATTCGAATCGCCTTGAAAGCACATGAAAAGCGGCAAAACGTGGACAATGATGCCCTTTTTGGCCAACCAAGCAACCTGGAAAGGCCAATCAGCGCTCCAAAGAAGTCTCGCTTCCCAGCGGGCAAAAGGGCCATGCGGAAAAAAGTGTCCAAACCAGAAATGCAGAACCGGCCATGGAGAAATGGGAGCCTTGCTACGCTGATGGGTGGGATGTAAATTGCCAACAGCCACTCTGGAGAAGTGTACGGTGTGTTCTGAAACATCTAAAAAACACAGCTTGGAGAGCATAGGGCACTTCCACTCATGGGCGTATAAATTGGGAAAACTAAAAATCAGCAAGACACAGGCACCCCAAAGTTTAGGGCTGCTCTGTTGACAAGAACCCCCACTTCATTACACCTTAAATATCCTAGGAAAGAGAAAAATGGATAAAGAAGTTGTGGTCCTCATGTACAATGGAATATCACTCAGCCAGGAAATCCACGTCATAAGGCTAGTAGCAGCACGATGAGTGGATTTAGGTACGACGATTCTAAGTGAAATAAGTCACACAGAGAAAGACACTTATCATAAGATATCACTTAGAGAGGGAATGTAAAAACCGCTACACTTGAACTGAATTACAAAACAGAACAGAGTCACACGTTCAGAAAACACACTATGGCTGCTGAACGGGAAAGGTGAGGTGGGGTGATGCATAAAACAAGGGTTTCAAATTAGCTCAGATACCGTTCCATAAACCCAATATGTAAGAGACAAGACCTATTCCTTTTTCAGTGAACTGGACTCAACACCCCCTATTCACCGCACAAGAATATATCTGACTAGTAAGAATCTTCAAACCTATGTATTGATATCTCTCTGTAAGTGAGTCAAGGGGGTGTAAAGCGGCATAAACACAGCCGTGAAAAGCAGCTAAACCCCATTATAAAAATAAATTACTTTTCAAAACCCGTGAAACAAAGGCAGTGAAAGAGAGAGAAATTCTTACAAAATTCGTTCAGGGGCTGTGATGCAACCTGGATTGACCATATCTAGACCCACAGCTGATTGAGACATAAGGGTGGACACTCTTGGGGCTGAGAGGTTCGGTGAGGTTGGGTGAGCCAACGCAGACCCTTTCAAGTAATACTGCATGGTACCCATCCCATGGGTCCCAAATCTCCAGGTTCAAGGGCATCTTCCTACGTCGAAAACAGGCATGAGAAACCCAGAAGATGGTACACCGTGTGATCGGGAAAGGTTTCTAAAACGCACCTCATTTCTCATCTCCTTTGCTCGGGTTCGCCATTCCAGCCGATTTACTAGCCATCTCCCTCCTTGGAGAATCAGCACCTTTAACCTCCTGTTCCGTACAGGTTGCAATTTGTCCTGAGGATGAACGGGAAGAGGGGGAACCAATGAGAGACTAGCTCTAGGTGTTGGGACAGGCACAGGTCACTCTATTTTCCCATCAGGAAGAAGAATTAAGCACAAGCTCAGCCTGCCTCCCAGAACCAGAAGAGGGCCTGAAGCAATCCTGCGCTTTTGCGGCCAGCTCCCAAAAAAGCGAGTTGAAAAATGTAGCTCAGGGACACTGCAATTCACAAACCTGCAGAGTTTTAAATGATACCTCTCGTCCACAAATATATTAAGGGAAGGCAACAAAGAGGCTTTGAAAGCAAGGCAGAATTGCAGGAAACAGATTTCAGGAGGTAGATTCGAATCGCCTTGAAAGCACATGAAAAGCGGCAAAACGTGGACAATGATGCCCTTTTTGGCCAACCAAGCAACCTGGAAAGGCCAATCAGCGCTCCAAAGAAGTCTCGCTTCCCAGCGGGCAAAAGGGCCATGCGGAAAAAAGTGTCCAAACCAGAAATGCAGGACCGGCCATGGAGAAATGGGAGCCTTGCTACGCTGATGGGTGGGATGTAAATTGCCAACAGCCACTCTGGAGAAGTGTACGGTGTGTTCTGAAACATCTAAAAAACACAGCTTGGAGAGCATAGGGCACTTCCACTCATGGGCGTATAAATTGGGAAAACTAAAAATCAGCAAGACACAGGCACCCCAAAGTTTAGGGCTGCTCTGTTGACAAGAACCCCCACTTCATTACACCTTAAATATCCTAGGAAAGCGAAAAATGGATAAAGAAGTGGTGGTCCTCATGTACAATGGAATATCACTCAGCCATGAAATCCACGTCATAAGGCTAGTAGCAGCACGATGAGTGGATTTAGGTACGACGATTCTAACTGAAATAAGTCACACAGAAAAAGACACTTATCATAAGATATCACTTAGAGAGGGAATGTAAAAACCGCTACACTTGAACTGAATTACAAAACAGAACAGAGTCACACGTTCAGAAAACACACTATGGCTGCTGAACGGGAAAGGTGAGGTGGGGTGATGCATAAAACAAGGGTTTCAAATTAGCTCAGATACCGTTCCATAAACCCAATATGTAAGAGACAAGACCTATTCCTTTTTCAGTGAACTGGACTCAACACCCCCTATTCACCGCACAAGAATATATCTGACTAGTAAGAATCTTCAAACCTATGTATTGATATCTCTCTGTAAGTGAGTCAAGGGGGTGTAAAGCGGCATAAACACAGCCGTGAAAAGCAGCTAAACCCCATTATAAAAATAAATTACTTTTCAAAACCCGTGAAACAAAGGCAGTGAAAGAGAGAGAAATTCTTACAAAATTCGTTCAGGGGCTGTGATGCAACCTGGATTGACCATATCTAGACCCACAGCTGATTGAGACATAAGGGTGGACACTCTTGGGGCTGAGAGGTTCGGTGAGGTTGGGTGAGCCAACGCAGACCCTTTCAAGTAATACTGCATGGTACCCATCCCATGGGTCCCAAATCTCCAGGTTCAAGGGCATCTTCCTACGTCGAAAACAGGCATGAGAAACCCAGAAGATGGTACACCCTGTGATCGGGAAAGGTTTCTAAAACGCACCTCATTTCTCATCTCCTTTGCTCGGGTTCGCCATTCCAGCCGATTTACTAGCCATCTCCCTCCTTGGAGAATCAGCACCTTTAACCTCCTGTTCCGTACAGGTTGCAATTTGTCCTGAGGATGAACGGGAAGAGGGGGAACCAATGAGAGACTAGCTCTAGGTGTTGGGACAGGCACAGGTCACTCTATTTTCCCGTCAGGAAGAAGAATTAAGCACAAGCTCAGCCTGCCCCCCAGAACCAGAAGAGGGCCTGAAGCAATCCTGCGCTTTTGCGGCCAGCTCCCAAAAAAGCGAGTTGAAAAATGGAGCTCAGGGACACTGCAATTCACAAACCTGCAGAGTTTTAAATGATACCTCTCGTCCACAAATATATTAAGGGAAGGCAACGAAGAGGCTTTGAAAGCAAGGCAGAATTGCAGGAAACAGATTTCAGGAGGTAGATTCGAATCGCCTTGAAAGCACATGAAAAGCGGCAAAACGTGGACAATGATGCCCTTTTTGGCCAACCAAGCAACCTGGAAAGGCCAATCAGCGCTCCAAAGAAGTCTCGCTTCCCAGCGGGCAAAAGGGCCATGCGGAAAAAAGTGTCCAAACCAGAAATGCAGGACCGGCCATGGAGAAATGGGAGCCTTGCTACGCTGATGGGTGGGATGTAAATTGCCAACAGCCACTCTGGAGAAGTGTACGGTGTGTTCTGAAACATCTAAAAAACACAGCTTGGAGAGCATAGGGCACTTCCACTCATGGGCGTATAAATTGGGAAAACTAAAAATCAGCAAGACACAGGCACCCCAAAGTTTAGGGCTGCTCTGTTGACAAGAACCCCCACTTCATTACACCTTAAATATCCTAGGAAAGAGAAAAATGGATAAAGAAGTTGTGGTCCTCATGTACAATGGAATATCACTCAGCCAGGAAATCCACGTCATAAGGCTAGTAGCAGCACGATGAGTGGATTTAGGTACGACGATTCTAAGTGAAATAAGTCACACAGAGAAAGACACTTATCATAAGATATCACTTAGAGAGGGAATGTAAAAACCGCTACACTTGAACTGAATTACAAAACAGAACAGAGTCACACGTTCAGAAAACACACTATGGCTGCTGAACGGGAAAGGTGAGGTGGGGTGATGCATAAAACAAGGGTTTCAAATTAGCTCAGATACCGTTCCATAAACCCAATATGTAAGAGACAAGACCTATTCCTTTTTCAGTGAACTGGACTCAACACCCCCTATTCACCGCACAAGAATATATCTGACTAGTAAGAATCTTCAAACCTATGTATTGATATCTCTCTGTAAGTGAGTCAAGGGGGTGTAAAGCGGCATAAACACAGCCGTGAAAAGCAGCTAAACCCCATTATAAAAATAAATTACTTTTCAAAACCCGTGAAACAAAGGCAGTGAAAGAGAGAGAAATTCTTACAAAATTCGTTCAGGGGCTGTGATGCAACCTGGATTGACCATATCTAGACCCACAGCTGATTGAGACATAAGGGTGGACACTCTTGGGGCTGAGAGGTTCGGTGAGGTTGGGTGAGCCAACGCAGACCCTTTCAAGTAATACTGCATGGTACCCATCCCATGGGTCCCAAATCTCCAGGTTCAAGGGCATCTTCCTACGTCGAAAACAGGCATGAGAAACCCAGAAGATGGTACACCGTGTGATCGGGAAAGGTTTCTAAAACGCACCTCATTTCTCATCTCCTTTGCTCGGGTTCGCCATTCCAGCCGATTTACTAGCCATCTCCCTCCTTGGAGAATCAGCACCTTTAACCTCCTGTTCCGTACAGGTTGCAATTTGTCCTGAGGATGAACGGGAAGAGGGGGAACCAATGAGAGACTAGCTCTAGGTGTTGGGACAGGCACAGGTCACTCTATTTTCCCATCAGGAAGAAGAATTAAGCACAAGCTCAGCCTGCCTCCCAGAACCAGAAGAGGGCCTGAAGCAATCCTGCGCTTTTGCGGCCAGCTCCCAAAAAAGCGAGTTGAAAAATGTAGCTCAGGGACACTGCAATTCACAAACCTGCAGAGTTTTAAATGATACCTCTCGTCCACAAATATATTAAGGGAAGGCAACAAAGAGGCTTTGAAAGCAAGGCAGAATTGCAGGAAACAGATTTCAGGAGGTAGATTCGAATCGCCTTGAAAGCACATGAAAAGCGGCAAAACGTGGACAATGATGCCCTTTTTGGCCAACCAAGCAACCTGGAAAGGCCAATCAGCGCTCCAAAGAAGTCTCGCTTCCCAGCGGGCAAAAGGGCCATGCGGAAAAAAGTGTCCAAACCAGAAATGCAGGACCGGCCATGGAGAAATGGGAGCCTTGCTACGCTGATGGGTGGGATGTAAATTGCCAACAGCCACTCTGGAGAAGTGTACGGTGTGTTCTGAAACATCTAAAAAACACAGCTTGGAGAGCATAGGGCACTTCCACTCATGGGCGTATAAATTGGGAAAACTAAAAATCAGCAAGACACAGGCACCCCAAAGTTTAGGGCTGCTCTGTTGACAAGAACCCCCACTTCATTACACCTTAAATATCCTAGGAAAGCGAAAAATGGATAAAGAAGTGGTGGTCCTCATGTACAATGGAATATCACTCAGCCATGAAATCCACGTCATAAGGCTAGTAGCAGCACGATGAGTGGATTTAGGTACGACGATTCTAACTGAAATAAGTCACACAGAAAAAGACACTTATCATAAGATATCACTTAGAGAGGGAATGTAAAAACCGCTACACTTGAACTGAATTACAAAACAGAACAGAGTCACACGTTCAGAAAACACACTATGGCTGCTGAACGGGAAAGGTGAGGTGGGGTGATGCATAAAACAAGGGTTTCAAATTAGCTCAGATACCGTTCCATAAACCCAATATGTAAGAGACAAGACCTATTCCTTTTTCAGTGAACTGGACTCAACACCCCCTATTCACCGCACAAGAATATATCTGACTAGTAAGAATCTTCAAACCTATGTATTGATATCTCTCTGTAAGTGAGTCAAGGGGGTGTAAAGCGGCATAAACACAGCCGTGAAAAGCAGCTAAACCCCATTATAAAAATAAATTACTTTTCAAAACCCGTGAAACAAAGGCAGTGAAAGAGAGAGAAATTCTTACAAAATTCGTTCAGGGGCTGTGATGCAACCTGGATTGACCATATCTAGACCCACAGCTGATTGAGACATAAGGGTGGACACTCTTGGGGCTGAGAGGTTCGGTGAGGTTGGGTGAGCCAACGCAGACCCTTTCAAGTAATACTGCATGGTACCCATCCCATGGGTCCCAAATCTCCAGGTTCAAGGGCATCTTCCTACGTCGAAAACAGGCATGAGAAACCCAGAAGATGGTACACCCTGTGATCGGGAAAGGTTTCTAAAACGCACCTCATTTCTCATCTCCTTTGCTCGGGTTCGCCATTCCAGCCGATTTACTAGCCATCTCCCTCCTTGGAGAATCAGCACCTTTAACCTCCTGTTCCGTACAGGTTGCAATTTGTCCTGAGGATGAACGGGAAGAGGGGGAACCAATGAGAGACTAGCTCTAGGTGTTGGGACAGGCACAGGTCACTCTATTTTCCCGTCAGGAAGAAGAATTAAGCACAAGCTCAGCCTGCCCCCCAGAACCAGAAGAGGGCCTGAAGCAATCCTGCGCTTTTGCGGCCAGCTCCCAAAAAAGCGAGTTGAAAAATGGAGCTCAGGGACACTGCAATTCACAAACCTGCAGAGTTTTAAATGATACCTCTCGTCCACAAATATATTAAGGGAAGGCAACGAAGAGGCTTTGAAAGCAAGGCAGAATTGCAGGAAACAGATTTCAGGAGGTAGATTCGAATCGCCTTGAAAGCACATGAAAAGCGGCAAAACGTGGACAATGATGCCCTTTTTGGCCAACCAAGCAACCTGGAAAGGCCAATCAGCGCTCCAAAGAAGTCTCGCTTCCCAGCGGGCAAAAGGGCCATGCGGAAAAAAGTGTCCAAACCAGAAATGCAGGACCGGCCATGGAGAAATGGGAGCCTTGCTACGCTGATGGGTGGGATGTAAATTGCCAACAGCCACTCTGGAGAAGTGTACGGTGTGTTCTGAAACATCTAAAAAACACAGCTTGGAGAGCATAGGGCACTTCCACTCATGGGCGTATAAATTGGGAAAACTAAAAATCAGCAAGACACAGGCACCCCAAAGTTTAGGGCTGCTCTGTTGACAAGAACCCCCACTTCATTACACCTTAAATATCCTAGGAAAGAGAAAAATGGATAAAGAAGTTGTGGTCCTCATGTACAATGGAATATCACTCAGCCAGGAAATCCACGTCATAAGGCTAGTAGCAGCATGATGAGTGGATTTAGGTACGACGATTCTAAGTGAAATAAGTCACACAGAGAAAGACACTTATCATAAGATATCACTTAGAGAGGGAATGTAAAAACCGCTACACTTGAACTGAATTGCAAAACAGAACAGAGTCCCTCGTTTAGGAAACACACTATGGCTGCTGAACGGGAAAGGTGAGGTGGGGTGATGCATAAAACAAGGGTTTCAAATTAGCTCAGATACCGTTCCATAAACCCAATATGTAAGAGACAAGACCTATTCCTTTTTCATTGAACTGGACTCAACACCCCCTATTCACCGCACAAGAATATATCTGACTAGTAAGAATCTTCAAACCTATGTATTGATATCTCTCTGTAAGTGAGTCAAGGGGGTGTAAAGCGGCATAAACACAGCCGTGAAAAGCAGCTAAACCCCATTATAAAAATAAATTACTTTTCAAAACCCGTGAAACAAAGACAGTGAAAGAGAGAGAAATTCTTACAAAATTCGTTCAGGGGCTGTGATGCAACCTGGATTGACCATATCTAGACCCACAGCTGATTGAGACATAAGGGTGGACACTCTTGGGGCTGAGAGGTTCGGTGAGGTTGGGTGAGCCAACGCAGACCCTTTCAAGTAATACTGCATGGTACCCATCCCATGGGTCCCAAATCTCCAGGTTCAAGGGCATCTTCCTACGTCGAAAACAGGCATGAGAAACCCAGAAGATGGTACACCGTGTGATCGGGAAAGGTTTCTAAAACGCACCTCATTTCTCATCTCCTTTGCTCGGGTTCGCCATTCCAGCCGATTTACTAGCCATCTCCCTCCTTGGAGAATCAGCACCTTTAACCTCCTGTTCCGTACAGGTTGCAATTTGTCCTGAGGATGAACGGGAAGAGGGGGAACCAATGAGAGACTAGCTCTAGGTGTTGGGACAGGCACAGGTCACTCTATTTTCCCATCAGGAAGAAGAATTAAGCACAAGCTCAGCCTGCCTCCCAGAACCAGAAGAGGGCCTGAAGCAATCCTGCGCTTTTGCGGCCAGCTCCCAAAAAAGCGAGTTGAAAAATGTAGCTCAGGGACACTGCAATTCACAAACCTGCAGAGTTTTAAATGATACCTCTCGTCCACAAATATATTAAGGGAAGGCAACGAAGAGGCTTTGAAAGCAAGGCAGAATTGCAGGAAACAGATTTCAGGAGGTAGATTCGAATCGCCTTGAAAGCACATGAAAAGCGGCAAAACGTGGACAATGATGCCCTTTTTGGCCAACCAAGCAACCTGGAAAGGCCAATCAGCGCTCCAAAGAAGTCTCGCTTCCCAGCGGGCAAAAGGGCCATGCGGAAAAAAGTGTCCAAACCAGAAATGCAGGACCGGCCATGGAGAAATGGGAGCCTTGCTACGCTGATGGGTGGGATGTAAATTGCCAACAGCCACTCTGGAGAAGTGTACGGTGTGTTCTGAAACATCTAAAAAACACAGCTTGGAGAGCATAGGGCACTTCCACTCATGGGCGTATAAATTGGGAAAACTAAAAATCAGCAAGACAGAGGCACCCCAAAGTTTAGGGCTGCTCTGTTGACAAGAACCCCCACTTCATTACACCTTAAATATCCTAGGAAAGAGAAAAATGGATAAAGAAGTTGTGGTCCTCATGTACAATGGAATATCACTCAGCCAGGAAATCCACGTCATAAGGCTAGTAGCAGCACGATGAGTGGATTTAGGTACGACGATTCTAAGTGAAATAAGTCACACAGAGAAAGACACTTATCATAAGATATCACTTAGAGAGGAAATGTAAAAACCGCTACACTTGAACTGAATTACAAAACAGAACAGAGTCACACGTTCAGAAAACACACTATGGCTGCTGAACGGGAAAGGTGAGGTGGGGTGATGCATAAAACAAGGGTTTCAAATTAGCTCCGATACCGTTCCATAAACCCAATATGTAAGAGACAAGACCTATTCCTTTTTCAGTGAACTGGACTCAACACCCCCTATTCACCGCACAAGAATATATCTGACTAGTAAGAATCTTCAAACCTATGTATTGATATCTCTCTGTAAGTGAGTCAAGGGGGTGTAAAGCGGCATAAACACAGCCGTGAAAAGCAGCTAAACCCCATTATAAAAATAAATTACTTTTCAAAACCCGTGAAACAAAGGCAGTGAAAGAGAGAGAAATTCTTACAAAATTCGTTCAGGGGCTGTGATGCAACCTGGATTGACCATATCTAGACCCACAGCTGATTGAGACATAAGGGTGGACACTCTTGGGGCTGAGAGGTTCGGTGAGGTTGGGTGAGCCAACGCAGACCCTTTCAAGTAATACTGCATGGTACCCATCCCATGGGTCCCAAATCTCCAGGTTCAAGGGCATCTTCCTACGTCGAAAACAGGCATGAGAAACCCAGAAGATGGTACACCGTGTGATCGGGAAAGGTTTCTAAAACGCACCTCATTTCTCATCTCCTTTGCTCGGGTTCGCCATTCCAGCCGATTTACTAGCCATCTCCCTCCTTGGAGAATCAGCACCTTTAACCTCCTGTTCCGTACAGGTTGCAATTTGTCCTGAGGATGAACGGGAAGAGGGGGAACCAATGAGAGACTAGCTCTAGGTGTTGGGACAGGCACAGGTCACTCTATTTTCCCATCAGGAAGAAGAATTAAGCACAAGCTCAGCCTGCCCCCCAGAACCAGAAGAGGGCCTGAAGCAATCCTGCGCTTTTGCGGCCAGCTCCCAAAAAAGCGAGTTGAAAAATGGAGCTCAGGGGCACTGCAATTCACAAACCTGCAGAGTTTTAAATGATACCTCTCGTCCACAAATATATTAAGGGAAGGCAACGAAGAGGCTTTGAAAGCAAGGCAGAATTGCAGGAAACAGATTTCAGGAGGTAGATTCGAATCGCCTTGAAAGCACATGAAAAGCGGCAAAACGTGGACAATGATGCCCTTGGCCAAAAAGGGCGTATGCGTTTTTTCCTGAATATATTCAGGAAAAAACGCATACGCCCTTTTTGGCCAACCAAGCAACCTGGAAAGGCCAATCAGCGCTCCAAAGAAGTCTCGCTTCCCAGCGGGCAAAAGGGCCATGCGGAAAAAAGTGTCCAAACCAGAAATGCAGGACCGGCCATGGAGAAATGGGAGCCTTGCTACGCTGATGGGTGGGATGTAAATTGCCAACAGCCACTCTGGAGAAGTGTACGGTGTGTTCTGAAACATCTAAAAAACACAGCTTGGAGAGCATAGGGCACTTCCACTCATGGGCGTATAAATTGGGAAAACTAAAAATCAGCAAGACACAGGCACCCCAAAGTTTAGGGCTGCTCTGTTGACAAGAACCCCCACTTCATTACACCTTAAATATCCTAGGAAAGAGAAAAATGGATAAAGAAGTTGTGGTCCTCATGTACAATGGAATATCACTCAGCCAGGAAATCCACGTCATAAGGCTAGTAGCAGCACGATGAGTGGATTTAGGTACGACGATTCTAAGTGAAATAAGTCACACAGAAAAAGACACTTATCATAAGATATCACTTAGAGAGGGAATGTAAAAACCGCTACACTTGAACTGAATTACAAAACAGAACAGAGTCACACGTTCAGAAAACACACTATGGCTGCTGAACGGGAAAGGTGAGGTGGGGTGATACATAAAACAAGGGTTTCAAATTAGCTCAGATACCGTTCCATAAACCCAATATGTAAGAGACAAGACCTATTCCTTTTTCAGTGAACTGGACTCAACACCCCCTATTCACCGCACAAGAATATATCTGACTAGTAAGAATCTTCAAACCTATGTATTGATATCTCTCTGTAAGTGAGTCAAGGGGGTGTAAAGCGGCATAAACACAGCCGTGAAAAGCAGCTAAACCCCATTATAAAAATAAATTACTTTTCAAAACCCGTGAAACAAAGACAGTGAAAGAGAGAGAAATTCTTACAAAACTCGTTCAGGGGCTGTGATGCAACCTGGATTGACCATATCTAGACCCACAGCTGATTGAGACATAAGGGTGGACACTCTTGGGGCTGAGAGGTTCGGTGAGGTTGGGTGAGCCAACGCAGACCCTTTCAAGTAATACTGCATGGTACCCATCCCATGGGTCCCAAATCTCCAGGTTCAAGGGCATCTTCCTACGTCGAAAACAGGCATGAGAAACCCAGAAGATGGTACACCGTGTGATCGGGAAAGGTTTCTAAAACGCACCTCATTTCTCATCTCCTTTGCTCGGGTTCGCC
This sequence comes from Balaenoptera acutorostrata, assembly GCF_949987535.1. Lineage (NCBI taxonomy): Eukaryota > Metazoa > Chordata > Mammalia > Artiodactyla > Balaenopteridae > Balaenoptera > Balaenoptera acutorostrata. The sequence continues at coordinate 44,473 of NW_026646807.1, read as the reverse complement.
ATTCCAGCCGATTTACTAGCCATCTCCCTCCTTGGAGAATCAGCACCTTTAACCTCCTGTTCCGTACAGGTTGTAATTTGTCCTGAGGATGAACGGGAAGAGGGGGAACCAATGAGAGACTAGCTCTAGGTGTTGGGACAGGCACAGGTCACTCTATTTTCCCATCAGGAAGAAGAATTAAGCACAAGCTCAGCCTGCCCCCCAGAACCAGAAGAGGGCCTGAAGCAATCCTGCGCTTTTGCGGCCAGCTCCCAAAAAAGCGAGTTGAAAAATGGAGCTCAGGGGCACTGCAATTCACAAACCTGCAGAGTTTTAAATGATACCTCTCGTCCACAAATATATTAAGGGAAGGCAACGAAGAGGCTTTGAAAGCAAGGCAGAATTGCAGGAAACAGATTTCAGGAGGTAGATTCGAATCGCCTTGAAAGCACATGAAAAGCGGCAAAACGTGGACAATGATGCCCTTGGCCAAAAAGGGCGTATGCGTTTTTTCCTGAATATATTCAGGAAAAAACGCATACGCCCTTTTTGGCCAACCAAGCAACCTGGAAAGGCCAATCAGCGCTCCAAAGAAGTCTCGCTTCCCAGCGGGCAAAAGGGCCATGCGGAAAAAAGTGTCCAAACCAGAAATGCAGGACCGGCCATGGAGAAATGGGAGCCTTGCTACGCTGATGGGTGGGATGTAAATTGCCAACAGCCACTCTGGAGAAGTGTACGGTGTGTTCTGAAACATCTAAAAAACACAGTTTGGAGAGCATAGGGCACTTCCACTCATGGGCGTATAAATTGGGAAAACTAAAAATCAGCAAGACACAGGCACCCCAAAGTTTAGGGCTGCTCTGTTGACAAGAACCCCCACTTCATTACACCTTAAATATCCTAGGAAAGCGAAAAATGGATAAAGAAGTGGTGGTCCTCATGTACAATGGAATATCACTCAGCCATGAAATCCACGTCATAAGGCTAGTAGCAGCACGATGAGTGGATTTAGGTACGACGATTCTAACTGAAATAAGTCACACAGAGAAAGACACTTATCATAAGATATCACTTAGAGAGGGAATGTAAAAACCGCTACACTTGAACTGAATTACAAAACAGAACAGAGTCACACGTTCAGAAAACACACTATGGCTGCTGAACGGGAAAGGTGAGGTGGGGTGATGCATAAAACAAGGGTTTCAAATTAGCTCAGATACCGTTCCATAAACCCAATATGTAAGAGACAAGACCTATTCCTTTTTCAGTGAACTGGACTTAACACCCCCTATTCACCGCACAAGAATATATCTGACTAGTAAGAATCTTCAAACCTATGTATTGATATCTCTCTGTAAGTGAGTCAAGGGGGTGTAAAGCGGCATAAACACAGCCGTGAAAAGCAGCTAAACCCCATTATAAAAATAAATTACTTTTCAAAACCCGTGAAACAAAGGCAGTGAAAGAGAGAGAAATTCTTACAAAATTCGTTCAGGGGCTGTGATGCAACCTGGATTGACCATATCTAGACCCACAGCTGATTGCGACATAAGGGTGGACACTCTTGGGGCTGAGAGTTTCGGTGAGGTTGGGTGAGCCAACGCAGACCCTTTCAAGTAATACTGCATGGTACCCATCCCATGGGTCCCAAATCTCCAGGTTCAAGGGCATCTTCCTACGTCGAAAACAGGCATGAGAAACCCAGAAGATGGTACACCGTGTGATCGGGAAAGGTTTCTAAAACGCACCTCATTTCTCATCTCCTTTGCTCGGGTTCGCCATTCCAGCCGATTTACTAGCCATCTCCCTCCTTGGAGAATCAGCACCTTTAACCTCCTGTTCCGTACAGGTTGCAATTTGTCCTGAGGATGAACGGGAAGAGGGGGAACCAATGAGAGACTAGCTCTAGGTGTTGGGACAGGCACAGGTCACTCTATTTTCCCATCAGGAAGAAGAATTAAGCACAAGCTCAGCCTGCCCCCCAGAACCAGAAGAGGGCCTGAAGCAATCCTGCGCTTTTGCGGCCAGCTCCCAAAAAAGCGAGTTGAAAAATGGAGCTCAGGGGCACTGCAATTCACAAACCTGCAGAGTTTTAAATGATACCTCTCGTCCACAAATATATTAAGGGAAGGCAACGAAGAGGCTTTGAAAGCAAGGCAGAATTGCAGGAAACAGATTTCAGGAGGTAGATTCGAATCGCCTTGAAAGCACATGAAAAGCGGCAAAACGTGGACAATGATGCCCTTGGCCAAAAAGGGCGTATGCGTTTTTTCCTGAATATATTCAGGAAAAAACGCATACGCCCTTTTTGGCCAACCAAGCAACCTGGAAAGGCCAATCAGCGCTCCAAAGAAGTCTCGCTTCCCAGCGGGCAAAAGGGCCATACGGAAAAAAGTGTCCAAACCAGAAATGCAGGACCGGCCATGGAGAAATGGGAGCCTTGCTACGCTGATGGGTGGGATGTAAATTGCCAACAGCCACTCTGGAGAAGTGTACGGTGTGTTCTGAAACATCTAAAAAACACAGCTTGGAGAGCATAGGGCACTTCCACTCATGGGCGTATAAATTGGGAAAACTAAAAATCAGCAAGACACAGGCACCCCAAAGTTTAGGGCTGCTCTGTTGACAAGAACCCCCACTTCATTACACCTTAAATATCCTAGGAAAGCGAAAAATGGATAAAGAAGTGGTGGTCCTCATGTACAATGGAATATCACTCAGCCATGAAATCCACGTCATAAGGCTAGTAGCAGCACGATGAGTGGATTTAGGTACGACGATTCTAAGTGAAATAAGTCACACAGAAAAAGACACTTATCATAAGATATCACTTAGAGAGGGAATGTAAAAACCGCTACACTTGAACTGAATTACAAAACAGAACAGAGTCACACGTTCAGAAAACACACTATGGCTGCTGATCGGGAAAGGTGAGGTGGGGTGATGCATAAAACAAGGGTTTCAAATTAGCTCAGATACCGTTCCATAAACCCAATATGTAAGAGACAAGACCTATTCCTTTTTCAGTGAACTGGACTCAACACCCCCTATTCACCGCACAAGAATATATCTGAGTAGTAAGAATCTTCAAACCTATGTATTGATATCTCTCTGTAAGTGAGTCAAGGGGGTGTAAAGCGGCATAAACCCAGCCGTGAAAAGCAGCTAAACCCCATTATAAAAATAAATTACTTTTCAAAACCCGTGAAACAAAGGCAGTGAAAGAGAGAGAAATTCTTACAAAATTCGTTCAGGGGCTGTGATGCAACCTGGATTGACCATATCTAGACCCACAGCTGATTGAGACATAAGGGTGGACACTCTTGGGGCTGAGAGGTTCGGTGAGGTTGGGTGAGCCAACGCAGACCCTTTCAAGTAATACTGCATGGTACCCATCCCATGGGTCCCAAATCTCCAGGTTCAAGGGCATCTTCCTACGTCGAAAACAGGCATGAGAAACCCAGAAGATGGTACACCGTGTGATCGGGAAAGGTTTCTAAAACGCACCTCATTTCTCATCTCCTTTGCTCGGGTTCGCCATTCCAGCCGATTTACTAGCCATCTCCCTCCTTGGAGAATCAGCACCTTTAACCTCCTGTTCCGTACAGGTTGCAATTTGTCCTGAGGATGAACGGGAAGAGGGGGAACCAATGAGAGACTAGCTCTAGGTGTTGGGACAGGCACAGGTCACTCTATTTTCCCATCAGGAAGAAGAATTAAGCACAAGCTCAGCCTGCCCCCCAGAACCAGAAGAGGGCCTGAAGCAATCCTGCGCTTTTGCGGCCAGCTCCCAAAAAAGCGAGTTGAAAAATGGAGCTCAGGGGCACTGCAATTCAGAAACCTGCAGAGTTTTAAATGATACCTCTCGTCCACAAATATATTAAGGGAAGGCAACGAAGAGGCTTTGAAAGCAAGGCAGAATTGCAGGAAACAGATTTCAGGAGGTAGATTCGAGTCGCCTTGAAAGCACATGAAAAGCGGCAAAACGTGGACAATGATGCCCTTGGCCAAAAAGGGCGTATGCGTTTTTTCCTGAATATATTCAGGAAAAAACGCATACGCCCTTTTTGGCCAACCAAGCAACCTGGAAAGGCCAATCAGCGCTCCAAAGAAGTCTCGCTTCCCAGCGGGCAAAAGGGCCATGCGGAAAAAAGTGTCCAAACCAGAAATGCAGGACCGGCCATGGAGAAATGGGAGCCTTGCTACGCTGATGGGTGGGATGTAACTTGCCAACAGCCACTCTGGAGAAGTGTACGGTGTGTTCTGAAACATCTAAAAAACACAGCTTGGAGAGCATAGGGCACTTCCACTCATGGGCGTATAAATTGGGAAAACTAAAAATCAGCAAGACACAGGCACCCCAAAGTTTAGGGCTGCTCTGTTGACAAGGCAGCCCACTTCATTACACCTTAAATATCCTAGGAAAGCGAAAAATGGATAAAGAAGTGGTGGTCCTCATGTACAATGGAATATCACTCAGCCATGAAATCCACGTCATAAGGCTAGTAGCAGCACGATGAGTGGATTTAGGTACGACGATTCTAAGTGAAATAAGTCACACAGAAAAAGACACTTATCATAAGATATCACTTAGAGAGGGAATGTAAAAACCGCTACACTTGAACTGAATTACAAAACAGAACAGAGTCACACGTTCAGAAAACACACTATGGCTGCTGAACGGGAAAGGTGAGGTGGGGTGATGCATAAAACAAGGGTTTCAAATTAGCTCCGATACCGTTCCATAAACCCAATATGTAAGAGACAAGACCTATTCCTTTTTCAGTGAACTGGACTCAACACCCCCTATTCACCGCACAAGAATATATCTGACTAGTAAGAATCTTCAAACCTATGTATTGATATCTCTCTGTAAGTGAGTCAAGGGGGTGTAAAGCGGAATAAACACAGCCGTGAAAAGCAGCTAAACCCCATTATAAAAATAAATTACTTTTCAAAACCCGTGAAACAAAGGCAGTGAAAGAGAGAGAAATTCTTACAAAATTCGTTCAGGGGCTGTGATGCAACCTGGATTGACCATATCTAGACCCACAGCTGATTGCGACATAAGGGTGGACACTCTTGGGGCTGAGAGGTTCGGTGAGGTTGGGTGAGCCAACGCAGACCCTTTCAAGTAATACTGCATGGTACCCATCCCATGGGTCCCAAATCTCCAGGTTCAAGGGCATCTTCCTACGTCGAAAACAGGCATGAGAAACCCAGAAGATGGTACACCGTGTGATCGGGAAAGGTTTCTAAAACGCACCTCATTTCTCATCTCCTTTGCTCGGGTTCGCCATTCCAGCCGATTTACTAGCCATCTCCCTCCTTGGAGAATCAGCACCTTTAACCTCCTGTTCCATACAGTTTGCAATTTGTCCTGAGGATGAACGGGAAGAGGGGGAACCAATGAGAGACTAGCTCTAGGTGTTGGGACAGGCACAGGTCACTCTATTTTCCCATCAGGAAGAAGAATTAAGCACAAGCTCAGCCTGCCCCCCAGAACCAGAAGAGGGCCTGAAGCAATCCTGCGCTTTGGCGGCCAGCTCCCAAAAAAGCGAGTTGAAAAATGGAGCTCAGGGGCACTGCAATTCACAAACCTGCAGAGTTTTAAATGATACCTCTTGTCCACAAATATATTAAGGGAAGGCAACGAAGAGGCTTTGAAAGCAAGGCAGAATTGCAGGAAACAGATTTCAGGAGGTAGATTCGAATCGCCTTGAAAGCACATGAAAAGCGGCAAAACGTGGACAATGATGCCCTTGGCCAAAAAGGGCGTATGCGTTTTTTCCTGAATATATTCAGGAAAAAACGCATACGCCCTTTTTGGGCAACCAAGCAACCTGGAAAGGCCAATCAGTGCTCCAAAGAAGTCTCGCTTCCCAGCGGGCAAAAGGGCCATGCGGAAAAAAGTGTCCAAACCAGAAATGCAGGACCGGCCATGGAGAAATGGGAGCCTTGCTACGCTGATGGGTGGGATGTAACTTGCCAACAGCCACTCTGGAGAAGTGTACGGTGTGTTCTGAAACATCTAAAAAACACAGCTTGGAGAGCATAGGGCACTTCCACTCATGGGCGTATAAATTGGGAAAACTAAAAATCAGCAAGACACAGGCACCCCAAAGTTTAGGGCTGCTCTGTTGACAAGAACCCCCACTTCATTACACCTTAAATATCCTAGGAAAGCGAAAAATGGATAAAGAAGTGGTGGTCCTCATGTACAATGGAATATCACTCAGCCATGAAATCCACGTCATAAGGCTAGTAGCAGCACGATGAGTGGATTTAGGTACGACGATTCTAAGTGAAATAAGTCACACAGAAAAAGACACTTATCATAAGATATCACTTAGAGAGGGAATGTAAAAACCGCTACACTTGAACTGAATTACAAAACAGAACAGAGTCACACGTTCAGAAAACACACTATGGCTGCTGAACGGGAAAGGTGAGGTGGGGTGATGCATAAAACAAGGGTTTCAAATTAGCTCCGATACCGTTCCATAAACCCAATATGTAAGAGACAAGACCTATTCCTTTTTCAGTGAACTGGACTCAACACCCCCTATTCACCGCACAAGAATATATCTGACTAGTAAGAATCTTCAAACCTATGTATTGATATCTCTCTGTAAGTGAGTCAAGGGGGTGTAAAGCGGCATAAACACAGCCGTGAAAAGCAGCTAAACCCCATTATAAAACTAAATTACTTTTCAAAACCCGTGAAACAAAGACAGTGAAAGAGAGAGAAATTCTTACAAAATTCGTTCAGGGGCTGTGATGCAACCTGGATTGACCATATCTAGACCCACAGCTGATTGAGACATAAGGGTGGACACTCTTGGGGCTGAGAGGTTCGGTGAGGTTGGGTGAGCCAACGCAGACCCTTTCAAGTAATACTGCATGGTACCCATCCCATGGGTCCCAAATCTCCAGGTTCAAGGGCATCTTCCTACGTCGAAAACAGGCATGAGAAACCCAGAAGATGGTACACCGTGTGATCGGGAAAGGTTTCTAAAACGCACCTCATTTCTCATCTCCTTTGCTCGGGTTCGCCATTCCAGCCGATTTACTAGCCATCTCCCTCCTTGGAGAATCAGCACCTTTAACCTCCTGTTCCGTACAGGTTGCAATTTGTCCTGAGGATGAACGGGAAGAGGGGGAACCAATGAGAGACTAGCTCTAGGTGTTGGGACAGGCACAGGTCACTCTATTTTCCCATCAGGAAGAAGAATTAAGCACAAGCTCAGCCTGCCCCCCAGAACCAGAAGAGGGCCTGAAGCAATCCTGCGCTTTTGCGGCCAGCTCCCAAAAAAGCGAGTTGAAAAATGGAGCTCAGGGGCACTGCAATTCAGAAACCTGCAGAGTTTTAAATGATACCTCTCGTCCACAAATATATTAAGGGAAGGCAACGAAGAGGCTTTGAAAGCAAGGCAGAATTGCAGGAAACAGATTTCAGGAGGTAGATTCGAATCGCCTTGAAAGCACATGAAAAGCGGCAAAACGTGGACAATGATGCCCTTGGCCAAAAAGGGCGTATGCGTTTTTTCCTGAATATATTCAGGAAAAAACGCATACGCCCTTTTTGGCCAACCAAGCAACCTGGAAAGGCCAATCAGCGCTCCAAAGAAGTCTCGCTTCCCAGCGGGCAAAAGGGCCATGCGGAAAAAAGTGTCCAAACCAGAAATGCAGGACCGGCCATGGAGAAATGGGAGCCTTGCTACGCTGATGGGTGGGATGTAACTTGCCAACAGCCACTCTGGAGAAGTGTACGGTGTGTTCTGAAACATCTAAAAAACACAGCTTGGAGAGCATAGGGCACTTCCACTCATGGGCGTATAAACTGGGAAAACTAAAAATCAGCAAGACACAGGCACCCCAAAGTTTAGGGCTGCTCTGTTGACAAGAACCCCCACTTCATTACACCTTAAATATCCTAGGAAAGCGAAAAATGGATAAAGAAGTGGTGGTCCTCATGTACAATGGAATATCACTCAGCCATGAAATCCACGTCATAAGGCTAGTAGCAGCACGATGAGTGGATTTAGGTACGACGATTCTAAGTGAAATAAGTCACACAGAAAAAGACACTTATCATAAGATATCACTTAGAGAGGGAATGTAAAAACCGCTACACTTGAACTGAATTACAAAACAGAACAGAGTCACACGTTCAGAAAACACACTATGGCTGCTGAACGGGAAAGGTGAGGTGGGGTGATGCATAAAACAAGGGTTTCAAATTAGCTCAGATACCGTTCCATAAACCCAATATGTAAGAGACAAGACCTATTCCTTTTTCAGTGAACTGGACTCAACACCCCCTATTCACCGCACAAGAATATATCTGACTAGTAAGAATCTTCAAACCTATGTATTGATATCTCTCTGTAAGTGAGTCAAGGGGGTGTAAAGCGGCATAAACACAGCCGTGAAAAGCAGCTAAACCCCATTATAAAAATAAATTACTTTTCAAAACCCGTGAAACAAAGGCAGTGAAAGAGAGAGAAATTCTTACAAAATTCGTTCAGGGGCTGTGATGCAACCTGGATTGACCATATCTAGACCCACAGCTGATTGAGACATAAGGGTGGACACTCTTGGGGCTGAGAGGTTCGGTGAGGTTGGGTGAGCCAACGCAGACCCTTTCAAGTAATACTGCATGGTACCCATCCCATGGGTCCCAAATCTCCAGGTTCAAGGGCATCTTCCTACGTCGAAAACAGGCATGAGAAACCCAGAAGATGGTACACCGTGTGATCGGGAAAGGTTTCTAAAACGCACCTCATTTCTCATCTCCTTTGCTCGGGTTCGCCATTCCAGCCGATTTACTAGCCATCTCCCTCCTTGGAGAATCAGCACCTTTAACCTCCTGTTCCGTACAGGTTGCAATTTGTCCTGAGGATGAAGGGGAAGAGGGGGAACCAATGAGAGACTAGCTCTAGGTGTTGGGACAGGCACAGGTCACTCTATTTTCCCATCAGGAAGAAGAATTAAGCACAAGCTCAGCCTGCCCCCCAGAACCAGAAGAGGGCCTGAAGCAATCCTGCGCTTTGGCGGCCAGCTCCCAAAAAAGCGAGTTGAAAAATGGAGCTCAGGGGCACTGCAATTCACAAACCTGCAGAGTTTTAAATGATACCTCTCGTCCACAAATATATTAAGGGAAGGCAACGAAGAGGCTTTGAAAGCAAGGCAGAATTGCAGGAAACAGATTTCAGGAGGTAGATTCGAATCGCCTTGAAAGCACATGAAAAGCGGCAAAACGTGGACAATGATGCCCTTGGCCAAAAAGGGCGTATGCGTTTTTTCCTGAATATATTCAGGAAAAAACGCATACGCCCTTTTTGGCCAACCAAGCAACCTGGAAAGGCCAATCAGCGCTCCAAAGAAGTCTCGCTTCCCAGCGGGCAAAAGGGCCATGCGGAAAAAAGTGTCCAAACCAGAAATGCAGGACCGGCCATGGAGAAATGGGAGCCTTGCTACGCTGATGGGTGGGATGTAAATTGCCAACAGCCACTCTGGAGAAGTGTACGGTGTGTTCTGAAACATCTAAAAAACACAGCTTGGAGAGCATAGGGCACTTCCACTCATGGGCGTATAAATTGGGAAAACTAAAAATCAGCAAGACACAGGCACCCCAAAGTTTAGGGCTGCTCTGTTGACAAGAACCCCCACTTCATTACACCTTAAATATCCTAGGAAAGAGAAAAATGGATAAAGAAGTGGTGGTCCTCATGTACAATGGAATATCACTCAGCCATGAAATCCACGTCATAAGGCTAGTAGCAGCACGATGAGTGGATTTAGGTACGACGATTCTAAGTGAAATAAGTCACACAGAAAAAGACACTTATCATAAGATATCACTTAGAGAGGGAATGTAAAAACCGCTACACTTGAACTGAATTACAAAACAGAACAGAGTCACACGTTTAGAAAACACACTATGGCTGCTGAACGGGAAAGGTGAGGTGGGGTGATGCATAAAACAAGGGTTTCAAATTAGCTCCGATACCGTTCCATAAACCCAATATGTAAGAGACAAGACCTATTCCTTTTTCAGTGAACTGGACTCAACACCCCCTATTCACCGCACAAGAATATATCTGACTAGTAAGAATCTTCAAACCTATGTATTGATATCTCTCTGTAAGTGAGTCAAGGGGGTGTAAAGCGGCATAAACACAGCCGTTAAAAGCAGCTAAACCCCATTATAAAAATAAATTACTTTTCAAAACCCGTGAAACAAAGGCAGTGAAAGAGAGAGAAATTCTTACAAAATTCGTTCAGGGGCTGTGATGCAACCTGGATTGACCATATCTAGACCCACAGCTGATTGAGACATAAGGGTGGACACTCTTGGGGCTGAGAGGTTCGGTGAGGTTGGGTGAGCCAACGCAGACCCTTTCAAGTAATACTGCATGGTACCCATCCCATGGGTCCCAAATCTCCAGGTTCAAGGGCATCTTCCTACGTCGAAAACAGGCATGAGAAACCCAGAAGATGGTACACCGTGTGATCGGGAAAGGTTTCTAAAACTCACCTCATTTCTCATCTCCTTTGCTCGGGTTCGCCATTCCAGCCGATTTACTAGCCATCTCCCTCCTTGGAGAATCAGCACCTTTAACCTCCTGTTCCGTACAGGTTGCAATTTGTCCTGAGGATGAACGGGAAGAGGGGGAACCAATGAGAGACTAGCTCTAGGTGTTGGGACAGGCACAGGTCACTCTATTTTCCCATCAGGAAGAAGAATTAAGCACAAGCTCAGCCTGCCCCCCAGAACCAGAAGAGGGCCTGAAGCAATCCTGCGCTTTGGCGGCCAGCTCCCAAAAAAGCGAGTTGAAAAATGGAGCTCAGGGGCACTGCAATTCACAAACCTGCAGAGTTTTAAATGATACCTCTCGTCCACAAATATATTAAGGGAAGGCAACGAAGAGGCTTTGAAAGCAAGGCAGAATTGCAGGAAACAGATTTCAGGAGGTAGATTCGAATCGCCTTGAAAGCACATGAAAAGCGGCAAAACGTGGACAATGATGCCCTTGGCCAAAAAGGGCGTATGCGTTTTTTCCTGAATATATTCAGGAAAAAACGCATACGCCCTTTTTGGCCAACCAAGCAACCTGGAAAGGCCAATCAGCGCTCCAAAGAAGTCTCGCTTCCCAGCGGGCAAAAGGGCCATGCGGAAAAAAGTGTCCAAACCAGAAATGCAGGACCGGCCATGGAGAAATGGGAGCCTTGCTACGCTGATGGGTGGGATGTAACTTGCCAACAGCCACTCTGGAGAAGTGTACGGTGTGTTCTGAAACATCTAAAAAACACAGCTTGGAGAGCATAGGGCACTTCCACTCATGGGCGTATAAACTGGGAAAACTAAAAATCAGCAAGACACAGGCACCCCAAAGTTTAGGGCTGCTCTGTTGACAAGAACCCCCACTTCATTACACCTTAAATATCCTAGGAAAGCGAAAAATGGATAAAGAAGTGGTGGTCCTCATGTACAATGGAATATCACTCAGCCATGAAATCCACGTCATAAGGCTAGTAGCAGCACGATGAGTGGATTTAGGTACGACGATTCTAAGTGAAATAAGTCACACAGAAAAAGACACTTATCATAAGATATCACTTAGAGAGGGAATGTAAAAACCGCTACACTTGAACTGAATTACAAAACAGAACAGAGTCACACGTTCAGAAAACACACTATGGCTGCTGAACGGGAAAGGTGAGGTGGGGTGATGCATAAAACAAGGGTTTCAAATTAGCTCAGATACCGTTCCATAAACCCAATATGTAAGAGACAAGACCTATTCCTTTTTCAGTGAACTGGACTCAACACCCCCTATTCACCGCACAAGAATATATCTGACTAGTAAGAATCTTCAAACCTATGTATTGATATCTCTCTGTAAGTGAGTCAAGGGGGTGTAAAGCGGCATAAACACAGCCGTGAAAAGCAGCTAAACCCCATTATAAAAATAAATTACTTTTCAAAACCCGTGAAACAAAGGCAGTGAAAGAGAGAGAAATTCTTACAAAATTCGTTCAGGGGCTGTGATGCAACCTGGATTGACCATATCTAGACCCACAGCTGATTGAGACATAAGGGTGGACACTCTTGGGGCTGAGAGGTTCGGTGAGGTTGGGTGAGCCAACGCAGACCCTTTCAAGTAATACTGCATGGTACCCATCCCATGGGTCCCAAATCTCCAGGTTCAAGGGCATCTTCCTACGTCGAAAACAGGCATGAGAAACCCAGAAGATGGTACACCGTGTGATCGGGAAAGGTTTCTAAAACGCACCTCATTTCTCATCTCCTTTGCTCGGGTTCGCCATTCCAGCCGATTTACTAGCCATCTCCCTCCTTGGAGAATCAGCACCTTTAACCTCCTGTTCCGTACAGGTTGCAATTTGTCCTGAGGATGAAGGGGAAGAGGGGGAACCAATGAGAGACTAGCTCTAGGTGTTGGGACAGGCACAGGTCACTCTATTTTCCCATCAGGAAGAAGAATTAAGCACAAGCTCAGCCTGCCCCCCAGAACCAGAAGAGGGCCTGAAGCAATCCTGCGCTTTGGCGGCCAGCTCCCAAAAAAGCGAGTTGAAAAATGGAGCTCAGGGGCACTGCAATTCACAAACCTGCAGAGTTTTAAATGATACCTCTCGTCCACAAATATATTAAGGGAAGGCAACGAAGAGGCTTTGAAAGCAAGGCAGAATTGCAGGAAACAGATTTCAGGAGGTAGATTCGAATCGCCTTGAAAGCACATGAAAAGCGGCAAAACGTGGACAATGATGCCCTTGGCCAAAAAGGGCGTATGCGTTTTTTCCTGAATATATTCAGGAAAAAACGCATACGCCCTTTTTGGCCAACCAAGCAACCTGGAAAGGCCAATCAGCGCTCCAAAGAAGTCTCGCTTCCCAGCGGGCAAAAGGGCCATGCGGAAAAAAGTGTCCAAACCAGAAATGCAGGACCGGCCATGGAGAAATGGGAGCCTTGCTACGCTGATGGGTGGGATGTAAATTGCCAACAGCCACTCTGGAGAAGTGTACGGTGTGTTCTGAAACATCTAAAAAACACAGCTTGGAGAGCATAGGGCACTTCCACTCATGGGCGTATAAATTGGGAAAACTAAAAATCAGCAAGACACAGGCACCCCAAAGTTTAGGGCTGCTCTGTTGACAAGAACCCCCACTTCATTACACCTTAAATATCCTAGGAAAGCGAAAAATGGATAAAGAAGTGGTGGTCCTCATGTACAATGGAATATCACTCAGCCATGAAATCCACGTCATAAGGCTAGTAGCAGCACGATGAGTGGATTTAGGTACGACGATTCTAAGTGAAATAAGTCACACAGAAAAAGACACTTATCATAAGATATCACTTAGAGAGGGAATGTAAAAACCGCTACACTTGAACTGAATTACAAAACAGAACAGAGTCACACGTTTAGAAAACACACTATGGCTGCTGAACGGGAAAGGTGAGGTGGGGTGATGCATAAAACAAGGGTTTCAAATTAGCTCCGATACCGTTCCATAAACCCAATATGTAAGAGACAAGACCTATTCCTTTTTCAGTGAACTGGACTCAACACCCCCTATTCACCGCACAAGAATATATCTGACTAGTAAGAATCTTCAAACCTATGTATTGATATCTCTCTGTAAGTGAGTCAAGGGGGTGTAAAGCGGCATAAACACAGCCGTGAAAAGCAGCTAAACCCCATTATAAAAATAAATTACTTTTCAAAACCCGTGAAACAAAGGCAGTGAAAGAGAGAGAAATTCTTACAAAATTCGTTCAGGGGCTGTGATGCAACCTGGATTGACCATATCTAGACCCACAGCTGATTGAGACATAAGGGTGGACACTCTTGGGGCTGAGAGGTTCGGTGAGGTTGGGTGAGCCAACGCAGACCCTTTCAAGTAATACTGCATGGTACCCATCCCATGGGTCCCAAATCTCCAGGTTCAAGGGCATCTTCCTACGTCGAAAACAGGCATGAGAAACCCAGAAGATGGTACACCGTGTGATCGGGAAAGGTTTCTAAAACTCACCTCATTTCTCATCTCCTTTGCTCGGGTTCGCCATTCCAGCCGATTTACTAGCCATCTCCCTCCTTGGAGAATCAGCACCTTTAACCTCCTGTTCCGTACAGGTTGCAATTTGTCCTGAGGATGAACGGGAAGAGGGGGAACCAATGAGAGACTAGCTCTAGGTGTTGGGACAGGCACAGGTCACTCTATTTTCCCATCAGGAAGAAGAATTAAGCACAAGCTCAGCCTGCCCCCCAGAACCAGAAGAGGGCCTGAAGCAATCCTGCGCTTTGGCGGCCAGCTCCCAAAAAAGCGAGTTGAAAAATGGAGCTCAGGGGCACTGCAATTCACAAACCTGCAGAGTTTTAAATGATACCTCTCGTCCACAAATATATTAAGGGAAGGCAACGAAGAGGCTTTGAAAGCAAGGCAGAATTGCAGGAAACAGATTTCAGGAGGTAGATTCGAATCGCCTTGAAAGCACATGAAAAGCGGCAAAACGTGGACAATGATGCCCTTGGCCAAAAAGGGCGTATGCGTTTTTTCCTGAATATATTCAGGAAAAAACGCATACGCCCTTTTTGGCCAACCAAGCAACCTGGAAAGGCCAATCAGCGCTCCAAAGAAGTCTCGCTTCCCAGCGGGCAAAAGGGCCATGCGGAAAAAAGTGTCCAAACCAGAAATGCAGGACCGGCCATGGAGAAATGGGAGCCTTGCTACGCTGATGGGTGGGATGTAACTTGCCAACAGCCACTCTAGAGAAGTGTACGGTGTGTTCTGAAACATCTAAAAAACACAGCTTGGAGAGCATAGGGCACTTCCACTCATGGGCGTATAAACTGGGAAAACTAAAAATCAGCAAGACACAGGCACCCCAAAGTTTAGGGCTGCTCTGTTGACAAGAACCCCCACTTCATTACACCTTAAATATCCTAGGAAAGAGAAAAATGGATAAAGAAGTGGTGGTCCTCATGTACAATGGAATATCACTCAGCCATGAAATCCACGTCATAAGGCTAGTAGCAGCACGATGAGTGGATTTAGGTACGACGATTCTAAGTGAAATAAGTCACACAGAGAAAGACACTTATCATAAGATATCACTTAGAGAGGGAATGTAAAAACCGCTACACTTGAACTGAATTACAAAACAGAACAGAGTCACACGTTCAGAAAACACACTATGGCTGCTGAACGGGAAAGGTGAGGTGGGGTGATGCATAAAACAAGGGTTTCAAATTAGCTCCGATACCGTTCCATAAACCCAATATGTAAGAGACAAGACCTATTCCTTTTTCAGTGAACTGGACTCAACACCCCCTATTCACCGCACAAGAATATATCTGACTAGTAAGAATCTTCAAACCTATGTATTGATATCTCTCTGTAAGTGAGTCAAGGGGGTGTAAAGCGGCATAAACACAGCCGTGAAAAGCAGCTAAACCCCATTATAAAAATAAATTACTTTTCAAAACCCGTGAAACAAAGGCAGTGAAAGAGAGAGAAATTCTTACAAAATTCGTTCAGGGGCTGTGATGCAACCTGGATTGACCATATCTAGACCCACAGCTGATTGAGACATAAGGGTGGACACTCTTGGGGCTGAGAGGTTCGGTGAGGTTGGGTGAGCCAACGCAGACCCTTTCAAGTAATACTGCATGGTACCCATCCCATGGGTCCCAAATCTCCAGGTTCAAGGGCATCTTCCTACGTCGAAAACAGGCATGAGAAACCCAGAAGATGGTACACCGTGTGATCGGGAAAGGTTTCTAAAACGCACCTCATTTCTCATCTCCTTTGCTCGGGTTCGCCATTCCAGCCGATTTACTAGCCATCTCCCTCCTTGGAGAATCAGCACCTTTAACCTCCTGTTCCGTACAGGTTGCAATTTGTCCTGAGGATGAACGGGAAGAGGGGGAACCAATGAGAGACTAGCTCTAGGTGTTGGGACAGGCACAGGTCACTCTATTTTCCCATCAGGAAGAAGAATTAAGCACAAGCTCAGCCTGCCCCCCAGAACCAGAAGAGGGCCTGAAGCAATCCTGCGCTTTGGCGGCCAGCTCCCAAAAAAGCGAGTTGAAAAATGGAGCTCAGGGGCACTGCAATTCACAAACCTGCAGAGTTTTAAATGATACCTCTCGTCCACAAATATATTAAGGGAAGGCAACGAAGAGGCTTTGAAAGCAAGGCAGAATTGCAGGAAACAGATTTCAGGAGGTAGATTCGAATCGCCTTGAAAGCACATGAAAAGCGGCAAAACGTGGACAATGATGCCCTTGGCCAAAAAGGGCGTATGCGTTTTTTCCTGAATATATTCAGGAAAAAACGCATACGCCCTTTTTGGCCAACCAAGCAACCTGGAAAGGCCAATCAGCGCTCCAAAGAAGTCTCGCTTCCCAGCGGGCAAAAGGGCCATGCGGAAAAAAGTGTCCAAACCAGAAATGCAGGACCGGCCATGGAGAAATGGGAGCCTTGCTACGCTGATGGGTGGGATGTAAATTGCCAACAGCCACTCTGGAGAAGTGTACGGTGTGTTCTGAAACATCTAAAAAACACAGCTTGGAGAGCATAGGGCACTTCCACTCATGGGCGTATAAATTGGGAAAACTAAAAATCAGCAAGACACAGGCACCCCAAAGTTTAGGGCTGCTCTGTTGACAAGAACCCCCACTTCATTACACCTTAAATATCCTAGGAAAGAGAAAAATGGATAAAGAAGTTGTGGTCCTCATGTACAATGGAATATCACTCAGCCAGGAAATCCACGTCATAAGGCTAGTAGCAGCACGATGAGTGGATTTAGGTACGACGATTCTAAGTGAAATAAGTCACACAGAAAAAGACACTTATCATAAGATATCACTTAGAGAGGGAATGTAAAAACCGCTACACTTGAACTGAATTACAAAACAGAACAGAGTCACACGTTCAGAAAACACACTATGGCTGCTGAACGGGAAAGGTGAGGTGGGGTGATACATAAAACAAGGGTTTCAAATTAGCTCAGATACCGTTCCATAAACCCAATATGTAAGAGACAAGACCTATTCCTTTTTCAGTGAACTGGACTCAACACCCCCTATTCACCGCACAAGAATATATCTGACTAGTAAGAATCTTCAAACCTATGTATTGATATCTCTCTGTAAGTGAGTCAAGGGGGCGTAAAGCGGCATAAACACAGCCGTGAAAAGCAGCTAAACCCCATTATAAAAATAAATTACTTTTCAAAACCCGTGAAACAAAGACAGTGAAAGAGAGAGAAATTCTTACAAAACTCGTTCAGGGGCTGTGATGCAACCTGGATTGACCATATCTAGACCCACAGCTGATTGAGACATAAGGGTGGACACTCTTGGGGCTGAGAGGTTCGGTGAGGTTGGGTGAGCCAACGCAGACCCTTTCAAGTAATACTGCATGGTACCCATCCCATGGGTCCCAAATCTCCAGGTTCAAGGGCATCTTCCTACGTCGAAAACAGGCATGAGAAACCCAGAAGATGGTACACCGTGTGATCGGGAAAGGTTTCTAAAACGCACCTCATTTCTCATCTCCTTTGCTCGGGTTCGCCATTCCAGCCGATTTACTAGCCATCTCCCTCCTTGGAGAATCAGCACCTTTAACCTCCTGTTCCGTACAGGTTGTAATTTGTCCTGAGGATGAACGGGAAGAGGGGGAACCAATGAGAGACTAGCTCTAGGTGTTGGGACAGGCACAGGTCACTCTATTTTCCCATCAGGAAGAAGAATTAAGCACAAGCTCAGCCTGCCCCCCAGAACCAGAAGAGGGCCTGAAGCAATCCTGCGCTTTTGCGGCCAGCTCCCAAAAAAGCGAGTTGAAAAATGGAGCTCAGGGGCACTGCAATTCACAAACCTGCAGAGTTTTAAATGATACCTCTCGTCCACAAATATATTAAGGGAAGGCAACGAAGAGGCTTTGAAAGCAAGGCAGAATTGCAGGAAACAGATTTCAGGAGGTAGATTCGAATCGCCTTGAAAGCACATGAAAAGCGGCAAAACGTGGACAATGATGCCCTTGGCCAAAAAGGGCGTATGCGTTTTTTCCTGAATATATTCAGGAAAAAACGCATACGCCCTTTTTGGCCAACCAAGCAACCTGGAAAGGCCAATCAGCGCTCCAAAGAAGTCTCGCTTCCCAGCGGGCAAAAGGGCCATGCGGAAAAAAGTGTCCAAACCAGAAATGCAGGACCGGCCATGGAGAAATGGGAGCCTTGCTACGCTGATGGGTGGGATGTAAATTGCCAACAGCCACTCTGGAGAAGTGTACGGTGTGTTCTGAAACATCTAAAAAACACAGTTTGGAGAGCATAGGGCACTTCCACTCATGGGCGTATAAATTGGGAAAACTAAAAATCAGCAAGACACAGGCACCCCAAAGTTTAGGGCTGCTCTGTTGACAAGAACCCCCACTTCATTACACCTTAAATATCCTAGGAAAGCGAAAAATGGATAAAGAAGTGGTGGTCCTCATGTACAATGGAATATCACTCAGCCATGAAATCCACGTCATAAGGCTAGTAGCAGCACGATGAGTGGATTTAGATACGACGATTCTAACTGAAATAAGTCACACAGAGAAAGACACTTATCATAAGATATCACTTAGAGAGGGAATGTAAAAACCGCTACACTTGAACTGAATTACAAAACAGAACAGAGTCACACGTTCAGAAAACACACTATGGCTGCTGAACGGGAAAGGTGAGGTGGGGTGATGCATAAAACAAGGGTTTCAAATTAGCTCAGATACCGTTCCATAAACCCAATATGTAAGAGACAAGACCTATTCCTTTTTCAGTGAACTGGACTTAACACCCCCTATTCACCGCACAAGAATATATCTGACTAGTAAGAATCTTCAAACCTATGTATTGATATCTCTCTGTAAGTGAGTCAAGGGGGTGTAAAGCGGCATAAACACAGCCGTGAAAAGCAGCTAAACCCCATTATAAAAATAAATTACTTTTCAAAACCCGTGAAACAAAGGCAGTGAAAGAGAGAGAAATTCTTACAAAATTCGTTCAGGGGCTGTGATGCAACCTGGATTGACCATATCTAGACCCACAGCTGATTGCGACATAAGGGTGGACACTCTTGGGGCTGAGAGTTTCGGTGAGGTTGGGTGAGCCAACGCAGACCCTTTCAAGTAATACTGCATGGTACCCATCCCATGGGTCCCAAATCTCCAGGTTCAAGGGCATCTTCCTACGTCGAAAACAGGCATGAGAAACCCAGAAGATGGTACACCGTGTGATCGGGAAAGGTTTCTAAAACGCACCTCATTTCTCATCTCCTTTGCTCGGGTTCGCCATTCCAGCCGATTTACTAGCCATCTCCCTCCTTGGAGAATCAGCACCTTTAACCTCCTGTTCCGTACAGGTTGCAATTTGTCCTGAGGATGAACGGGAAGAGGGGGAACCAATGAGAGACTAGCTCTAGGTGTTGGGACAGGCACAGGTCACTCTATTTTCCCATCAGGAAGAAGAATTAAGCACAAGCTCAGCCTGCCCCCCAGAACCAGAAGAGGGCCTGAAGCAATCCTGCGCTTTTGCGGCCAGCTCCCAAAAAAGCGAGTTGAAAAATGGAGCTCAGGGGCACTGCAATTCACAAACCTGCAGAGTTTTAAATGATACCTCTCGTCCACAAATATATTAAGGGAAGGCAACGAAGAGGCTTTGAAAGCAAGGCAGAATTGCAGGAAACAGATTTCAGGAGGTAGATTCGAATCGCCTTGAAAGCACATGAAAAGCGGCAAAACGTGGACAATGATGCCCTTGGCCAAAAAGGGCGTATGCGTTTTTTCCTGAATATATTCAGGAAAAAACGCATACGCCCTTTTTGGCCAACCAAGCCACCTGGAAAGGCCAATCAGCGCTCCAAAGAAGTCTCGCTTCCCAGCGGGCAAAAGGGCCATGCGGAAAAAAGTGTCCAAACCAGAAATGCAGGACCGGCCATGGAGAAATGGGAGCCTTGCTACGCTGATGGGTGGGATGTAAATTGCCAACAGCCACTCTGGAGAAGTGTACGGTGTGTTCTGAAACATCTAAAAAACACAGCTTGGAGAGCATAGGGCACTTCCACTCATGGGCGTATAAATTGGGAAAACTAAAAATCAGCAAGACACAGGCACCCCAAAGTTTAGGGCTGCTCTGTTGACAAGAACCCCCACTTCATTACACCTTAAATATCCTAGGAAAGAGAAAAATGGATAAAGAAGTGGTGGTCCTCATGTACAATGGAATATCACTCAGCCATGAAATCCACGTCATAAGGCTAGTAGCAGCACGATGAGTGGATTTAGGTACGACGATTCTAAGTGAAATAAGTCACACAGAAAAAGACACTTATCATAAGATATCACTTAGAGAGGGAATGTAAAAACCGCTACACTTGAACTGAATTACAAAACAGAACAGAGTCACACGTTCAGAAAACACACTATGGCTGCTGAACGGGAAAGGTGAGGTGGGGTGATGCATAAAACAAGGGTTTCAAATTAGCTCCGATACCGTTCCATAAACCCAATATGTAAGAGACAAGACCTATTCCTTTTTCAGTGAACTGGACTCAACACCCCCTATTCACCGCACAAGAATATATCTGACTAGTAAGAATCTTCAAACCTATGTATTGATATCTCTCTGTAAGTGAGTCAAGGGGGTGTAAAGCGGCATAAACACAGCCGTGAAAAGCAGCTAAACCCCATTATAAAAATAAATTACTTTTCAAAACCCGTGAAACAAAGGCAGTGAAAGAGAGAGAAATTCTTACAAAATTCGTTCAGGGGCTGTGATGCAACCTGGATTGACCATATCTAGACCCACAGCTGATTGAGACATAAGGGTGGACACTCTTGGGGCTGAGAGGTTCGGTGAGGTTGGGTGAGCCAACGCAGACCCTTTCAAGTAATACTGCATGGTACCCATCCCATGGGTCCCAAATCTCCAGGTTCAAGGGCATCTTCCTACGTCGAAAACAGGCATGAGAAACCCAGAAGATGGTACACCGTGTGATCGGGAAAGGTTTCTAAAACGCACCTCATTTCTCATCTCCTTTGCTCGGGTTCGCCATTCCAGCCGATTTACTAGCCATCTCCCTCCTTGGAGAATCAGCACCTTTAACCTCCTGTTCCGTACAGGTTGTAATTTGTCCTGAGGATGAACGGGAAGAGGGGGAACCAATGAGAGACTAGCTCTAGGTGTTGGGACAGGCACAGGTCACTCTATTTTCCCATCAGGAAGAAGAATTAAGCACAAGCTCAGCCTGCCCCCCAGAACCAGAAGAGGTCCTGAAGCAATCCTGCGCTTTTGCGGCCAGCTCCCAAAAAAGCGAGTTGAAAAATGGAGCTCAGGGGCACTGCAATTCACAAACCTGCAGAGTTTTAAATGATACCTCTCGTCCACAAATATATTAAGGGAAGGCAACGAAGAGGCTTTGAAAGCAAGGCAGAATTGCAGGAAACAGATTTCAGGAGGTAGATTCGAATCGCCTTGAAAGCACATGAAAAGCGGCAAAACGTGGACAATGATGCCCTTGGCCAAAAAGGGCGTATGCGTTTTTTCCTGAATATATTCAGGAAAAAACGCATACGCCCTTTTTGGCCAACCAAGCAACCTGGAAAGGCCAATCAGCGCTCCAAAGAAGTCTCACTTCCCAGCGGGCAAAAGGGCCATGGGGAAAAAAGTGTCCAAACCAGAAATGCAGGACCGGCCATGGAGAAATGGGAGCCTTGCTACGCTGATGGGTGGGATGTAAATTGCCAACAGCCACTCTGGAGAAGTGTACAGTGTGTTCTGAAACATCTAAAAAACACAGCTTGGAGAGCATAGGGCACTTCCACTCATGGGCGTATAAATTGGGAAAACTAAAAATCAGCAAGACACAGGCACCCCAAAGTTTAGGGCTGCTCTGTTGACAAGAACCCCCACTTCATTACACCTTAAATATCCTAGGAAAGAGAAAAATGGATAAAGAAGTGGTGGTCCTCATGTACAATGGAATATCACTCAGCCATGAAATCCACGTCATAAGGCTAGTAGCAGCACGATGAGTGGATTTAGGTACGACGATTCTAAGTGAAATAAGTCACACAGAAAAAGACACTTATCATAAGATATCACTTAGAGAGGGAATGTAAAAACCGCTACACTTGAACTGAATTACAAAACAGAACAGAGTCACACGTTCAGAAAACACACTATGGCTGCTGAACGGGAAAGGTGAGGTGGGGTGATGCATAAAACAAGGGTTTCAAATTAGCTCAGATACCGTTCCATAAACCCAATATGTAAGAGACAAGACCTATTCCTTTTTCAGTGAACTGGACTTAACACCCCCTATTCACCGCACAAGAATATATCTGACTAGTAAGAATCTTCAAACCTATGTATTGATATCTCTCTGTAAGTGAGTCAAGGGGGTGTAAAGCGGCATAAACCCAGCCGTGAAAAGCAGCTAAACCCCATTATAAAAATAAATTACTTTTCAAAACCCGTGAAACAAAGGCAGTGAAAGAGAGAGAAATTCTTACAAAATTCGTTCAGGGGCTGTAATGCAACCTGGATTGACCATATCTAGACCCACAGCTGATTGAGACATAAGGGTGGACACTCTTGGGGCTGAGAGGTTCGGTGAGGTTGGGTGAGCCAACGCAGACCCTTTCAAGTAATACTGCATGGTACCCATCCCATGGGTCCCAAATCTCCAGGTTCAAGGGCATCTTCCTACGTCGAAAACAGGCATGAGAAACCCAGAAGATGGTACACCGTGTGATCGGGAAAGGTTTCTAAAACGCACCTCATTTCTCATCTCCTTTGCTCGGGTTCGCCATTCCAGCCGATTTACTAGCCATCTCCCTCCTTGGAGAATCAGCACCTTTAACCTCCTGTTCCGTACAGGTTGTAATTTGTCCTGAGGATGAACGGGAAGAGGGGGAACCAATGAGAGACTAGCTCTAGGTGTTGGGACAGGCACAGGTCACTCTATTTTCCCATCAGGAAGAAGAATTAAGCACAAGCTCAGCCTGCCCCCCAGAACCAGAAGAGGGCCTGAAGCAATCCTGCGCTTTTGCGGCCAGCTCCCAAAAAAGCGAGTTGAAAAATGGAGCTCAGGGGCACTGCAATTCACAAACCTGCAGAGTTTTAAATGATACCTCTCGTCCACAAATATATTAAGGGAAGGCAACGAAGAGGCTTTGAAAGCAAGGCAGAATTGCAGGAAACAGATTTCAGGAGGTAGATTCGAATCGCCTTGAAAGCACATGAAAAGCGGCAAAACGTGGACAATGATGCCCTTGGCCAAAAAGGGCGTATGCGTTTTTTCCTGAATATATTCAGGAAAAAACGCATACGCCCTTTTTGGCCAACCAAGCAACCTGGAAAGGCCAATCAGCGCTCCAAAGAAGTCTCGCTTCCCAGCGGGCAAAAGGGCCATGCGGAAAAAAGTGTCCAAACCAGAAATGCAGGACCGGCCATGGAGAAATGGGAGCCTTGCTACGCTGATGGGTGGGATGTAAATTGCCAACAGCCACTCTGGAGAAGTGTACGGTGTGTTCTGAAACATCTAAAAAACACAGCTTGGAGAGCATAGGGCACTTCCACTCATGGGCGTATAAATTGGGAAAACTAAAAATCAGCAAGACACAGGCACCCCAAAGTTTAGGGCTGCTCTGTTGACAAGAACCCCCACTTCATTACACCTTAAATATCCTAGGAAAGAGAAAAATGGATAAAGAAGTGGTGGTCCTCATGTACAATGGAATATCACTCAGCCATGAAATCCACGTCATAAGGCTAGTAGCAGCACGATGAGTGGATTTAGGTACGACGATTCTAAGTGAAATAAGTCACACAGAAAAAGACACTTATCATAAGATATCACTTAGAGAGGGAATGTAAAAACCGCTACACTTGAACTGAATTACAAAACAGAACAGAGTCACACGTTCAGAAAACACACTATGGCTGCTGAACGGGAAAGGTGAGGTGGGGTGATGCATAAAACAAGGGTTTCAAATTAGCTCCGATACCGTTCCATAAACCCAATATGTAAGAGACAAGACCTATTCCTTTTTCAGTGAACTGGACTCAACACCCCCTATTCACCGCACAAGAATATATCTGACTAGTAAGAATCTTCAAACCTATGTATTGATATCTCTCTGTAAGTGAGTCAAGGGGGTGTAAAGCGGCATAAACACAGCCGTGAAAAGCAGCTAAACCCCATTATAAAAATAAATTACTTTTCAAAACCCGTGAAACAAAGGCAGTGAAAGAGAGAGAAATTCTTACAAAATTCGTTCAGGGGCTGTGATGCAACCTGGATTGACCATATCTAGACCCACAGCTGATTGAGACATAAGGGTGGACACTCTTGGGGCTGAGAGGTTCGGTGAGGTTGGGTGAGCCAACGCAGACCCTTTCAAGTAATACTGCATGCTACCCATCCCATGGGTCCCAAATCTCCAGGTTCAAGGGCATCTTCCTACGTCGAAAACAGGCATGAGAAACCCAGAAGATGGTACACCGTGTGATCGGGAAAGGTTTCTAAAACGCACCTCATTTCTCATCTCCTTTGCTCGGGTTCGCCATTCCAGCCGATTTACTAGCCATCTCCCTCCTTGGAGAATCAGCACCTTTAACCTCCTGTTCCGTACAGGTTGTAATTTGTCCTGAGGATGAACGGGAAGAGGGGGAACCAATGAGAGACTAGCTCTAGGTGTTGGGACAGGCACAGGTCACTCTATTTTCCCATCAGGAAGAAGAATTAAGCACAAGCTCAGCCTGCCCCCCAGAACCAGAAGAGGGCCTGAAGCAATCCTGCGCTTTTGCGGCCAGCTCCCAAAAAAGCGAGTTGAAAAATGGAGCTCAGGGGCACTGCAATTCACAAACCTGCAGAGTTTTAAATGATACCTCTCGTCCACAAATATATTAAGGGAAGGCAACGAAGAGGCTTTGAAAGCAAGGCAGAATTGCAGGAAACAGATTTCAGGAGGTAGATTCGAATCGCCTTGAAAGCACATGAAAAGCGGCAAAACGTGGACAATGATGCCCTTGGCCAAAAAGGGCGTATGCGTTTTTTCCTGAATATATTCAGGAAAAAACGCATACGCCCTTTTTGGCCAACCAAGCAACCTGGAAAGGCCAATCAGCGCTCCAAAGAAGTCTCACTTCCCAGCGGGCAAAAGGGCCATGGGGAAAAAAGTGTCCAAACCAGAAATGCAGGACCGGCCATGGAGAAATGGGAGCCTTGCTACGCTGATGGGTGGGATGTAAATTGCCAACAGCCACTCTGGAGAAGTGTACAGTGTGTTCTGAAACATCTAAAAAACACAGCTTGGAGAGCATAGGGCACTTCCACTCATGGGCGTATAAATTGGGAAAACTAAAAATCAGCAAGACACAGGCACCCCAAAGTTTAGGGCTGCTCTGTTGACAAGAACCCCCACTTCATTACACCTTAAATATCCTAGGAAAGCGAAAAATGGATAAAGAAGTGGTGGTCCTCATGTACAATGGAATATCACTCAGCCATGAAATCCACGTCATAAGGCTAGTAGCAGCACGATGAGTGGATTTAGGTACGACGATTCTAACTGAAATAAGTCACACAGAAAAAGACACTTATCATAAGA
Source organism: Balaenoptera acutorostrata (assembly GCF_949987535.1). Classification (NCBI taxonomy): domain Eukaryota; kingdom Metazoa; phylum Chordata; class Mammalia; order Artiodactyla; family Balaenopteridae; genus Balaenoptera; species Balaenoptera acutorostrata. Next base: position 18,802 of record NW_026646807.1, on the reverse strand, counting down.
TATCACTTAGAGAGGGAATGTAAAAACCGCTACACTTGAACTGAATTACAAAACAGAACAGAGTCACACGTTCAGAAAACACACTATGGCTGCTGAACGGGAAAGGTGAGGTGGGGTGATGCATAAAACAAGGGTTTCAAATTAGCTCAGATACCGTTCCATAAACCCAATATGTAAGAGACAAGACCTATTCCTTTTTCAGTGAACTGGACTTAACACCCCCTATTCACCGCACAAGAATATATCTGACTAGTAAGAATCTTCAAACCTATGTATTGATATCTCTCTGTAAGTGAGTCAAGGGGGTGTAAAGCGGCATAAACACAGCCGTGAAAAGCAGCTAAACCCCATTATAAAAATAAATTACTTTTCAAAACCCGTGAAACAAAGGCAGTGAAAGAGAGAGAAATTCTTACAAAATTCGTTCAGGGGCTGTGATGCAACCTGGATTGACCATATCTAGACCCACAGCTGATTGCGACATAAGGGTGGACACTCTTGGGGCTGAGAGTTTCGGTGAGGTTGGGTGAGCCAACGCAGACCCTTTCAAGTAATACTGCATGGTACCCATCCCATGGGTCCCAAATCTCCAGGTTCAAGGGCATCTTCCTACGTCGAAAACAGGCATGAGAAACCCAGAAGATGGTACACCGTGTGATCGGGAAAGGTTTCTAAAACGCACCTCATTTCTCATCTCCTTTGCTCGGGTTCGCCATTCCAGCCGATTTACTAGCCATCTCCCTCCTTGGAGAATCAGCACCTTTAACCTCCTGTTCCGTACAGGTTGCAATTTGTCCTGAGGATGAACGGGAAGAGGGGGAACCAATGAGAGACTAGCTCTAGGTGTTGGGACAGGCACAGGTCACTCTATTTTCCCATCAGGAAGAAGAATTAAGCACAAGCTCAGCCTGCCCCCCAGAACCAGAAGAGGGCCTGAAGCAATCCTGCGCTTTTGCGGCCAGCTCCCAAAAAAGCGAGTTGAAAAATGGAGCTCAGGGGCACTGCAATTCACAAACCTGCAGAGTTTTAAATGATACCTCTCGTCCACAAATATATTAAGGGAAGGCAACGAAGAGGCTTTGAAAGCAAGGCAGAATTGCAGGAAACAGATTTCAGGAGGTAGATTCGAATCGCCTTGAAAGCACATGAAAAGCGGCAAAACGTGGACAATGATGCCCTTGGCCAAAAAGGGCGTATGCGTTTTTTCCTGAATATATTAAGGAAAAAACGCATACGCCCTTTTTGGCCAACCAAGCCACCTGGAAAGGCCAATCAGCGCTCCAAAGAAGTCTCGCTTCCCAGCGGGCAAAAGGGCCATGCGGAAAAAAGTGTCCAAACCAGAAATGCAGGACCGGCCATGGAGAAATGGGAGCCTTGCTACGCTGATGGGTGGGATGTAAATTGCCAACAGCCACTCTGGAGAAGTGTACGGTGTGTTCTGAAACATCTAAAAAACACAGCTTGGAGAGCATAGGGCACTTCCACTCATGGGCGTATAAATTGGGAAAACTAAAAATCAGCAAGACACAGGCACCCCAAAGTTTAGGGCTGCTCTGTTGACAAGAACCCCCACTTCATTACACCTTAAATATCCTAGGAAAGAGAAAAATGGATAAAGAAGTGGTGGTCCTCATGTACAATGGAATATCACTCAGCCATGAAATCCACGTCATAAGGCTAGTAGCAGCACGATGAGTGGATTTAGGTACGACGATTCTAAGTGAAATAAGTCACACAGAAAAAGACACTTATCATAAGATATCACTTAGAGAGGGAATGTAAAAACCGCTACACTTGAACTGAATTACAAAACAGAACAGAGTCACACGTTCAGAAAACACACTATGGCTGCTGAACGGGAAAGGTGAGGTGGGGTGATGCATAAAACAAGGGTTTCAAATTAGCTCCGATACCGTTCCATAAACCCAATATGTAAGAGACAAGACCTATTCCTTTTTCAGTGAACTGGACTCAACACCCCCTATTCACCGCACAAGAATATATCTGACTAGTAAGAATCTTCAAACCTATGTATTGATATCTCTCTGTAAGTGAGTCAAGGGGGTGTAAAGCGGCATAAACACAGCCGTGAAAAGCAGCTAAACCCCATTATAAAAATAAATTACTTTTCAAAACCCGTGAAACAAAGGCAGTGAAAGAGAGAGAAATTCTTACAAAATTCGTTCAGGGGCTGTGATGCAACCTGGATTGACCATATCTAGACCCACAGCTGATTGAGACATAAGGGTGGACACTCTTGGGGCTGAGAGGTTCGGTGAGGTTGGGTGAGCCAACGCAGACCCTTTCAAGTAATACTGCATGGTACCCATCCCATGGGTCCCAAATCTCCAGGTTCAAGGGCATCTTCCTACGTCGAAAACAGGCATGAGAAACCCAGAAGATGGTACACCGTGTGATCGGGAAAGGTTTCTAAAACGCACCTCATTTCTCATCTCCTTTGCTCGGGTTCGCCATTCCAGCCGATTTACTAGCCATCTCCCTCCTTGGAGAATCAGCACCTTTAACCTCCTGTTCCGTACAGGTTGTAATTTGTCCTGAGGATGAACGGGAAGAGGGGGAACCAATGAGAGACTAGCTCTAGGTGTTGGGACAGGCACAGGTCACTCTATTTTCCCATCAGGAAGAAGAATTAAGCACAAGCTCAGCCTGCCCCCCAGAACCAGAAGAGGTCCTGAAGCAATCCAGCGCTTTTGCGGCCAGCTCCCAAAAAAGCGAGTTGAAAAATGGAGCTCAGGGGCACTGCAATTCACAAACCTGCAGAGTTTTAAATGATACCTCTCGTCCACAAATATATTAAGGGAAGGCAACGAAGAGGCTTTGAAAGCAAGGCAGAATTGCAGGAAACAGATTTCAGGAGGTAGATTCGAATCGCCTTGAAAGCACATGAAAAGCGGCAAAACGTGGACAATGATGCCCTTGGCCAAAAAGGGCGTATGCGTTTTTTCCTGAATATATTCAGGAAAAAACGCATACGCCCTTTTTGGCCAACCAAGCAACCTGGAAAGGCCAATCAGCGCTCCAAAGAAGTCTCACTTCCCAGCGGGCAAAAGGGCCATGGGGAAAAAAGTGTCCAAACCAGAAATGCAGGACCGGCCATGGAGAAATGGGAGCCTTGCTACGCTGATGGGTGGGATGTAAATTGCCAACAGCCACTCTGGAGAAGTGTACAGTGTGTTCTGAAACATCTAAAAAACACAGCTTGGAGAGCATAGGGCACTTCCACTCATGGGCGTATAAATTGGGAAAACTAAAAATCAGCAAGACACAGGCACCCCAAAGTTTAGGGCTGCTCTGTTGACAAGAACCCCCACTTCATTACACCTTAAATATCCTAGGAAAGAGAAAAATGGATAAAGAAGTGGTGGTCCTCATGTACAATGGAATATCACTCAGCCATGAAATCCACGTCATAAGGCTAGTAGCAGCACGATGAGTGGATTTAGGTACGACGATTCTAAGTGAAATAAGTCACACAGAAAAAGACACTTATCATAAGATATCACTTAGAGAGGGAATGTAAAAACCGCTACACTTGAACTGAATTACAAAACAGAACAGAGTCACACGTTCAGAAAACACACTATGGCTGCTGAACGGGAAAGGTGAGGTGGGGTGATGCATAAAACAAGGGTTTCAAATTAGCTCAGATACCGTTCCATAAACCCAATATGTAAGAGACAAGACCTATTCCTTTTTCAGTGAACTGGACTTAACACCCCCTATTCACCGCACAAGAATATATCTGACTAGTAAGAATCTTCAAACCTATGTATTGATATCTCTCTGTAAGTGAGTCAAGGGGGTGTAAAGCGGCATAAACACAGCCGTGAAAAGCAGCTAAACCCCATTATAAAAATAAATTACTTTTCAAAACCCGTGAAACAAAGGCAGTGAAAGAGAGAGAAATTCTTACAAAATTCGTTCAGGGGCTGTGATGCAACCTGGATTGACCATATCTAGACCCACAGCTGATTGCGACATAAGGGTGGACACTCTTGGGGCTGAGAGTTTCGGTGAGGTTGGGTGAGCCAACGCAGACCCTTTCAAGTAATACTGCATGGTACCCATCCCATGGGTCCCAAATCTCCAGGTTCAAGGGCATCTTCCTACGTCGAAAACAGGCATGAGAAACCCAGAAGATGGTACACCGTGTGATCGGGAAAGGTTTCTAAAACGCACCTCATTTCTCATCTCCTTTGCTCGGGTTCGCCATTCCAGCCGATTTACTAGCCATCTCCCTCCTTGGAGAATCAGCACCTTTAACCTCCTGTTCCGTACAGGTTGCAATTTGTCCTGAGGATGAACGGGAAGAGGGGGAACCAATGAGAGACTAGCTCTAGGTGTTGGGACAGGCACAGGTCACTCTATTTTCCCATCAGGAAGAAGAATTAAGCACAAGCTCAGCCTGCCCCCCAGAACGAGAAGAGGGCCTGAAGCAATCCTGCGCTTTTGCGGCCAGCTCCCAAAAAAGCGAGTTGAAAAATGGAGCTCAGGGGCACTGCAATTCACAAACCTGCAGTTTTAAATGATACCTCTCGTCCACAAATATATTAAGGGAAGGCAACGAAGAGGCTTTGAAAGCAAGGCAGAATTGCAGGAAACAGATTTCAGGAGGTAGATTCGAATCGCCTTGAAAGCACATGAAAAGCGGCAAAACGTGGACAATGATGCCCTTGGCCAAAAAGGGCGTATGCGTTTTTTCCTGAATATATTCAGGAAAAAACGCATACGCCCTTTTTGGCCAACCAAGCAACCTGGAAAGGCCAATCAGCGCTCCAAAGAAGTCTCGCTTCCCAGTGGGCAAAAGGGCCATGCGGAAAAAAGTGTCCAAACCAGAAATGCAGGACCGGCCATGGAGAAATGGGAGCCTTGCTACGCTGATGGGTGGGATGTAAATTGCCAACAGCCACTCTGGAGAAGTGTACGGTGTGTTCTGAAACATCTAAAAAACACAGCTTGGAGAGCATAGGGCACTTCCACTCATGGGCGTATAAATTGGGAAAACTAAAAATCAGCAAGACACAGGCACCCCAAAGTTTAGGGCTGCTCTGTTGACAAGAACCCCCACTTCATTACACCTTAAATATCCTAGGAAAGAGAAAAATGGATAAAGAAGTTGTGGTCCTCATGTACAATGGAATATCACTCAGCCATGAAATCCACGTCATAAGGCTAGTAGCAGCACGATGAGTGGATTTAGGTACGACGATTCTAAGTGAAATAAGTCACACAGAAAAAGACACTTATCATAAGATATCACTTAGAGAGGGAATGTAAAAACCGCTACACTTGAACTGAATTACAAAACAGAACAGAGTCACACGTTCAGAAAACAAACTATGGCTGCTGAACGGGAAAGGTGAGGTGGGGTGATGCATAAAACAAGGGTTTCAAATTAGCTCAGATACCGTTCCATAAACCCAATATGTAAGAGACAAGACCTATTCCTTTTTCAGTGAACTGGACTCAACACCCCCTATTCACCGCACAAGAATATATCTGACTAGTAAGAATCTTCAAACCTATGTATTGATATCTCTCTGTAAGTGAGTCAAGGGGGTGTAAAGCGGCATAAACACAGCCGTGAAAAGCAGCTAAACCCCATTATAAAAATAAATTACTTTTCAAAACCCGTGAAACAAAGACAGTGAAAGAGAGAGAAATTCTTACAAAATTCGTTCAGGGGCTGTGATGCAACCTGGATTGACCATATCTAGACCCACAGCTGATTGAGACATAAGGGTGGACACTCTTGGGGCTGAGAGGTTCGGTGAGGTTGGGTGAGCCAACGCAGACCCTTTCAAGTAATACTGCATGGTACCCATCCCATGGGTCCCAAATCTCCAGGTTCAAGGGCATCTTCCTACGTCGAAAACAGGCATGAGAAACCCAGAAGATGGTACACCGTGTGATCGGGAAAGGTTTCTAAACGCACCTCATTTCTCATCTCCTTTGCTCGGGTTCGCCATTCCAGCCGATTTACTAGCCATCTCCCTCCTTGGAGAATCAGCACCTTTAACCTCCTGTTCCGTGCAGGTTGTAATTTGTCCTGAGGATGAACGGGAAGAGGGGGAACCAATGAGAGACTAGCTCTAGGTGTTGGGACAGGCACAGGTCACTCTATTTTCCCATCAGGAAGAAGAATTAAGCACAAGCTCAGCCTGCCCCCCAGAACCAGAAGAGGGCCTGAAGCAATCCTGCGCTTTTGCGGCCAGCTCCCAAAAAAGCGAGTTGAAAAATGGAGCTCAGGGGCACTGCAATTCACAAACCTGCAGAGTTTTAAATGATACCTCTCGTCCACAAATATATTAAGGGAAGGCAACGAAGAGGCTTTGAAAGCAAGGCAGAATTGCAGGAAACAGATTTCAGGAGGTAGATTCGAATCGCCTTGAAAGCACATGAAAAGCGGCAAAACGTGGACAATGATGCCCTTGGCCAAAAAGGGCGTATGCGTTTTTTCCTGAATATATTCAGGAAAAAACGCATACGCCCTTTTTGGCCAACCAAGCAACCTGGAAAGGCCAATCAGCGCTCCAAAGAAGTCTCGCTTCCCAGCGGGCAAAAGGGCCATGCGGAAAAAAGTGTCCAAACCAGAAATGCAGGACCGGCCATGGAGAAATGGGAGCCTTGCTACGCTGATGGGTGGGATGTAAATTGCCAACAGCCACTCTGGAGAAGTGTACGGTGTGTTCTGAAACATCTAAAAAACACAGCTTGGAGAGCATAGGGCACTTCCACTCATGGGCGTATAAATTGGGAAAACTAAAAATCAGCAAGACACAGGCACCCCAAAGTTTAGGGCTGCTCTGTTGACAAGAACCCCCACTTCATTACACCTTAAATATCCTAGGAAAGAGAAAAATGGATAAAGAAGTGGTGGTCCTCATGTACAATGGAATATCACTCAGCCATGAAATCCACGTCATAAGGCTCGTAGCAGCACGATGAGTGGATTTAGGTACGACGATTCTAACTGAAATAAGTCACACAGAAAAAGACACTTATCATAAGATATCACTTAGAGAGGGAATGTAAAAACCGCTACACTTGAACTGAATTACAAAACAGAACAGAGTCACACGTTCAGAAAACACACTATGGCTGCTGAACGGGAAAGGTGAGGTGGGGTGATGCATAAAACAAGGGTTTCAAATTAGCTCAGATACCGTTCCATAAACCCAATATGTAAGAGACAAGACCTATTCCTTTTTCAGTGAACTGGACTTAACACCCCCTATTCACCGCACAAGAATATATCTGACTAGTAAGAATCTTCAAACCTATGTATTGATATCTCTCTGTAAGTGAGTCAAGGGGGTGTAAAGCGGCATAAACACAGCCGTGAAAAGCAGCTAAACCCCATTATAAAAATAAATTACTTTTCAAAACCCGTGAAACAAAGGCAGTGAAAGAGAGAGAAATTCTTACAAAATTCGTTCAGGGGCTGTGATGCAACCTGGATTGACCATATCTAGACCCACAGCTGATTGCGACATAAGGGTGGACACTCTTGGGGCTGAGAGTTTCGGTGAGGTTGGGTGAGCCAACGCAGACCCTTTCAAGTAATACTGCATGGTACCCATCCCATGGGTCCCAAATCTCCAGGTTCAAGGGCATCTTCCTACGTCGAAAACAGGCATGAGAAACCCAGAAGATGGTACACCGTGTGATCGGGAAAGGTTTCTAAAACGCACCTCATTTCTCATCTCCTTTGCTCGGGTTCGCCATTCCAGCCGATTTACTAGCCATCTCCCTCCTTGGAGAATCAGCACCTTTAACCTCCTGTTCCGTACAGGTTGCAATTTGTCCTGAGGATGAACGGGAAGAGGGGGAACCAATGAGAGACTAGCTCTAGGTGTTGGGACAGGCACAGGTCACTCTATTTTCCCATCAGGAAGAAGAATTAAGCACAAGCTCAGCCTGCCCCCCAGAACCAGAAGAGGGCCTGAAGCAATCCTGCGCTTTTGCGGCCAGCTCCCAAAAAAGCGAGTTGAAAAATGGAGCTCAGGGGCACTGCAATTCACAAACCTGCAGAGTTTTAAATGATACCTCTCGTCCACAAATATATTAAGGGAAGGCAACGAAGAGGCTTTGAAAGCAAGGCAGAATTGCAGGAAACAGATTTCAGGAGGTAGATTCGAATCGCCTTGAAAGCACATGAAAAGCGGCAAAACGTGGACAATGATGCCCTTGGCCAAAAAGGGCGTATGCGTTTTTTCCTGAATATATTCAGGAAAAAACGCATACGCCCTTTTTGGCCAACCAAGCAACCTGGAAAGGCCAATCAGCGCTCCAAAGAAGTCTCGCTTCCCAGTGGGCAAAAGGGCCATGCGGAAAAAAGTGTCCAAACCAGAAATGCAGGACCGGCCATGGAGAAATGGGAGCCTTGCTACGCTGATGGGTGGGATGTAAATTGCCAACAGCCACTCTGGAGAAGTGTACGGTGTGTTCTGAAACATCTAAAAAACACAGCTTGGAGAGCATAGGGCACTTCCACTCATGGGCGTATAAATTGGGAAAACTAAAAATCAGCAAGACACAGGCACCCCAAAGTTTAGGGCTGCTCTGTTGACAAGAACCCCCACTTCATTACACCTTAAATATCCTAGGAAAGAGAAAAATGGATAAAGAAGTTGTGGTCCTCATGTACAATGGAATATCACTCAGCCATGAAATCCACGTCATAAGGCTAGTAGCAGCACGATGAGTGGATTTAGGTACGACGATTCTAAGTGAAATAAGTCACACAGAAAAAGACACTTATCATAAGATATCACTTAGAGAGGGAATGTAAAAACCGCTACACTTGAACTGAATTACAAAACAGAACAGAGTCACACGTTCAGAAAACACACTATGGCTGCTGAACGGGAAAGGTGAGGTGGGGTGATGCATAAAACAAGGGTTTCAAATTAGCTCAGATACCGTTCCATAAACCCAATATGTAAGAGACAAGACCTATTCCTTTTTCAGTGAACTGGACTCAACACCCCCTATTCACCGCACAAGAATATATCTGACTAGTAAGAATCTTCAAACCTATGTATTGATATCTCTCTGTAAGTGAGTCAAGGGGGTGTAAAGCGGCATAAACACAGCCGTGAAAAGCAGCTAAACCCCATTGTAAAAATAAATTACTTTTCAAAACCCGTGAAACAAAGACAGTGAAAGAGAGAGAAATTCTTACAAAATTCGTTCAGGGGCTGTGATGCAACCTGGATTGACCATATCTAGACCCACAGCTGATTGAGACATAAGGGTGGACACTCTTGGGGCTGAGAGGTTCGGTGAGGTTGGGTGAGCCAACGCAGACCCTTTCAAGTAATACTGCATGGTACCCATCCCATGGGTCCCAAATCTCCAGGTTCAAGGGCATCTTCCTACGTCGAAAACAGGCATGAGAAACCCAGAAGATGGTACACCGTGTGATCGGGAAAGGTTTCTAAACGCACCTCATTTCTCATCTCCTTTGCTCGGGTTCGCCATTCCAGCCGATTTACTAGCCATCTCCCTCCTTGGAGAATCAGCACCTTTAACCTCCTGTTCCGTGCAGGTTGTAATTTGTCCTGAGGATGAACGGGAAGAGGGGGAACCAATGAGAGACTAGCTCTAGGTGTTGGGACAGGCACAGGTCACTCTATTTTCCCATCAGGAAGAAGAATTAAGCACAAGCTCAGCCTGCCCCCCAGAACCAGAAGAGGGCCTGAAGCAATCCTGCGCTTTTGCGGCCAGCTCCCAAAAAAGCGAGTTGAAAAATGGAGCTCAGGGGCACTGCAATTCACAAACCTGCAGAGTTTTAAATGATACCTCTCGTCCACAAATATATTAAGGGAAGGCAACGAAGAGGCTTTGAAAGCAAGGCAGAATTGCAGGAAACAGATTTCAGGAGGTAGATTCGAATCGCCTTGAAAGCACATGAAAAGCGGCAAAACGTGGACAATGATGCCCTTGGCCAAAAAGGGCGTATGCGTTTTTTCCTGAATATATTCAGGAAAAAACGCATACGCCCTTTTTGGCCAACCAAGCAACCTGGAAAGGCCAATCAGCGCTCCAAAGAAGTCTCGCTTCCCAGCGGGCAAAAGGGCCATGCGGAAAAAAGTGTCCAAACCAGAAATGCAGGACCGGCCATGGAGAAATGGGAGCCTTGCTACGCTGATGGGTGGGATGTAAATTGCCAACAGCCACTCTGGAGAAGTGTACGGTGTGTTCTGAAACATCTAAAAAACACAGCTTGGAGAGCATAGGGCACTTCCACTCATGGGCGTATAAATTGGGAAAACTAAAAATCAGCAAGACACAGGCACCCCAAAGTTTAGGGCTGCTCTGTTGACAAGAACCCCCACTTCATTACACCTTAAATATCCTAGGAAAGAGAAAAATGGATAAAGAAGTGGTGGTCCTCATGTACAATGGAATATCACTCAGCCATGAAATCCACGTCATAAGGCTCGTAGCAGCACGATGAGTGGATTTAGGTACGACGATTCTAACTGAAATAAGTCACACAGAAAAAGACACTTATCATAAGATATCACTTAGAGAGGGAATGTAAAAACCGCTACACTTGAACTGAATTACAAAACAGAACAGAGTCACACGTTTAGAAAACACACTATGGCTGCTGAACGGGAAAGGTGAGGTGGGGTGATGCATAAAACAAGGGTTTCAAATTAGCTCCGAAAGCGTTCCATAAACCCAATATGTAAGAGACAAGACCTATTCCTTTTTCAGTGAACTGGACTCAACACCCCCTATTCACCGCACAAGAATATATCTGACTAGTAAGAATCTTCAAACCTATGTATTGATATCTCTCTGTAAGTGAGTCAAGGGGGTGTAAAGCGGCATAAACACAGCCGTGAAAAGCAGCTAAACCCCATTATAAAAATAAATTACTTTTCAAAACCCGTGAAACAAAGGCAGTGAAAGAGAGAGAAATTCTTACAAAATTCGTTCAGGGGCTGTGATGCAACCTGGATTGACCATATCTAGACCCACAGCTGATTGAGACATAAGGGTGGACACTCTTGGGGCTGAGAGGTTCGGTGAGGTTGGGTGAGCCAACGCAGACCCTTTCAAGTAATACTGCATGGTACCCATCCCATGGGTCCCAAATCTCCAGGTTCAAGGGCATCTTCCTACGTCGAAAACAGGCATGAGAAACCCAGAAGATGGTACACCGTGTGATCGGGAAAGGTTTCTAAAACGCACCTCATTTCTCATCTCCTTTGCTCGGGTTCGCCATTCCAGCCGATTTACTAGCCATCTCCCTCCTTGGAGAATCAGCACCTTTAACCTCCTGTTCCGTACAGGTTGCAATTTGTCCTGAGGATGAACGGGAAGAGGGGGAACCAATGAGAGACTAGCTCTAGGTGTTGGGACAGGCACAGGTCACTCTATTTTCCCATCAGGAAGAAGAATTAAGCACAAGCTCAGCCTGCCCCCCAGAACCAGAAGAGGGCCTGAAGCAATCCTGCGCTTTTGCGGCCAGCTCCCAAAAAAAGCGAGTTGAAAAATGGAGCTCAGGGGCACTGCAATTCACAAACCTGCAGAGTTTTAAATGATACCTCTCGTCCACAAATATATTAAGGGAAGGCAACGAAGAGGCTTTGAAAGCAAGGCAGAATTGCAGGAAACAGATTTCAGGAGGTAGATTCGAATCGCCTTGAAAGCACATGAAAAGCGGCAAAACGTGGACAATGATGCCCTTGGCCAAAAAGGGCGTATGCGTTTTTTCCTGAATATATTCAGGAAAAAACGCATACGCCCTTTTTGGCCAACCAAGCAACCTGGAAAGGCCAATCAGCGCTCCAAAGAAGTCTCGCTTCCCAGCGGGCAAAAGGGCCATGCGGAAAAAAGTGTCCAAACCAGAAATGCAGGACCGGCCATGGAGAAATGGGAGCCTTGCTACGCTGATGGGTGGGATGTAACTTGCCAACAGCCACTCTGGAGAAGTGTACGGTGTGTTCTGAAACATCTAAAAAACACAGCTTGGAGAGCATAGGGCACTTCCACTCATGGGCGTATAAATTGGGAAAACTAAAAATCAGCAAGACACAGGCACCCCAAAGTTTAGGGCTGCTCTGTTGACAAGAACCCCCACTTCATTACACCTTAAATATCCTAGGAAAGCGAAAAATGGATAAAGAAGTGGTGGTCCTCATGTACAATGGAATATCACTCAGCCATGAAATCCACGTCATAAGGCTAGTAGCAGCACGATGAGTGGATTTAGGTACGACGATTCTAAGTGAAATAAGTCACACAGAAAAAGACACTTATCATAAGATATCACTTAGAGAGGGAATGTAAAAACCGCTACACTTGAACTGAATTACAAAACAGAACAGAGTCACACGTTCAGAAAACACACTATGGCTGCTGAACGGGAAAGGTGAGGTGGGGTGATGCATAAAACAAGGGTTTCAAATTAGCTCAGATACCGTTCCATAAACCCAATATGTAAGAGACAAGACCTATTCCTTTTTCAGTGAACTGGACTTAACACCCCCTATTCACCGCACAAGAATATATCTGACTAGTAAGAATCTTCAAACCTATGTATTGATATCTCTCTGTAAGTGAGTCAAGGGGGTGTAAAGCGGCATAAACACAGCCGTGAAAAGCAGCTAAACCCCATTATAAAAATAAATTACTTTTCAAAACCCGTGAAACAAAGGCAGTGAAAGAGAGAGAAATTCTTACAAAATTCGTTCAGGGGCTGTGATGCAACCTGGATTGACCATATCTAGACCCACAGCTGATTGCGACATAAGGGTGGACACTCTTGGGGCTGAGAGTTTCGGTGAGGTTGGGTGAGCCAACGCAGACCCTTTCAAGTAATACTGCATGGTACCCATCCCATGGGTCCCAAATCTCCAGGTTCAAGGGCATCTTCCTACGTCGAAAACAGGCATGAGAAACCCAGAAGATGGTACACCGTGTGATCGGGAAAGGTTTCTAAAACGCACCTCATTTCTCATCTCCTTTGCTCGGGTTCGCCATTCCAGCCGATTTACTAGCCATCTCCCTCCTTGGAGAATCAGCACCTTTAACCTCCTGTTCCGTACAGGTTGCAATTTGTCCTGAGGATGAACGGGAAGAGGGGGAACCAATGAGAGACTAGCTCTAGGTGTTGGGACAGGCACAGGTCACTCTATTTTCCCATCAGGAAGAAGAATTAAGCACAAGCTCAGCCTGCCCCCCAGAACCAGAAGAGGGCCTGAAGCAATCCTGCGCTTTTGCGGGCCAGCTCCCAAAAAAGCGAGTTGAAAAATGGAGCTCAGGGGCACTGCAATTCACAAACCTGCAGAGTTTTAAATGATACCTCTCGTCCACAAATATATTAAGGGAAGGCAACGAAGAGGCTTTGAAAGCAAGGCAGAATTGCAGGAAACAGATTTCAGGAGGTAGATTCGAATCGCCTTGAAAGCACATGAAAAGCGGCAAAACGTGGACAATGATGCCCTTGGCCAAAAAGGGCGTATGCGTTTTTTCCTGAATATATTAAGGAAAAAACGCATACGCCCTTTTTGGCCAACCAAGCCACCTGGAAAGGCCAATCAGCGCTCCAAAGAAGTCTCGCTTCCCAGCGGGCAAAAGGGCCATGCGGAAAAAAGTGTCCAAACCAGAAATGCAGGACCGGCCATGGAGAAATGGGAGCCTTGCTACGCTGATGGGTGGGATGTAAATTGCCAACAGCCACTCTGGAGAAGTGTACGGTGTGTTCTGAAACATCTAAAAAACACAGCTTGGAGAGCATAGGGCACTTCCACTCATGGGCGTATAAATTGGGAAAACTAAAAATCAGCAAGACACAGGCACCCCAAAGTTTAGGGCTGCTCTGTTGACAAGAACCCCCACTTCATTACACCTTAAATATCCTAGGAAAGAGAAAAATGGATAAAGAAGTGGTGGTCCTCATGTACAATGGAATATCACTCAGCCATGAAATCCACGTCATAAGGCTAGTAGCAGCACGATGAGTGGATTTAGGTACGACGATTCTAAGTGAAATAAGTCACACAGAAAAAGACACTTATCATAAGATATCACTTAGAGAGGGAATGTAAAAACCGCTACACTTGAACTGAATTACAAAACAGAACAGAGTCACACGTTCAGAAAACACACTATGGCTGCTGAACGGGAAAGGTGAGGTGGGGTGATGCATAAAACAAGGGTTTCAAATTAGCTCCGATACCGTTCCATAAACCCAATATGTAAGAGACAAGACCTATTCCTTTTTCAGTGAACTGGACTCAACACCCCCTATTCACCGCACAAGAATATATCTGACTAGTAAGAATCTTCAAACCTATGTATTGATATCTCTCTGTAAGTGAGTCAAGGGGGTGTAAAGCGGCATAAACACAGCCGTGAAAAGCAGCTAAACCCCATTATAAAAATAAATTACTTTTCAAAACCCGTGAAACAAAGGCAGTGAAAGAGAGAGAAATTCTTACAAAATTCGTTCAGGGGCTGTGATGCAACCTGGATTGACCATATCTAGACCCACAGCTGATTGAGACATAAGGGTGGACACTCTTGGGGCTGAGAGGTTCGGTGAGGTTGGGTGAGCCAACGCAGACCCTTTCAAGTAATACTGCATGGTACCCATCCCATGGGTCCCAAATCTCCAGGTTCAAGGGCATCTTCCTACGTCGAAAACAGGCATGAGAAACCCAGAAGATGGTACACCGTGTGATCGGGAAAGGTTTCTAAAACGCACCTCATTTCTCATCTCCTTTGCTCGGGTTCGCCATTCCAGCCGATTTACTAGCCATCTCCCTCCTTGGAGAATCAGCACCTTTAACCTCCTGTTCCGTACAGGTTGTAATTTTGTCCTGAGGATGAACGGGAAGAGGGGGAACCAATGAGAGACTAGCTCTAGGTGTTGGGACAGGCACAGGTCACTCTATTTTCCCATCAGGAAGAAGAATTAAGCACAAGCTCAGCCTGCCCCCCAGAACCAGAAGAGGTCCTGAAGCAATCCAGCGCTTTTGCGGCCAGCTCCCAAAAAAGCGAGTTGAAAAATGGAGCTCAGGGGCACTGCAATTCACAAACCTGCAGAGTTTTAAATGATACCTCTCGTCCACAAATATATTAAGGGAAGGCAACGAAGAGGCTTTGAAAGCAAGGCAGAATTGCAGGAAACAGATTTCAGGAGGTAGATTCGAATCGCCTTGAAAGCACATGAAAAGCGGCAAAACGTGGACAATGATGCCCTTGGCCAAAAAGGGCGTATGCGTTTTTTCCTGAATATATTCAGGAAAAAACGCATACGCCCTTTTTGGCCAACCAAGCAACCTGGAAAGGCCAATCAGCGCTCCAAAGAAGTCTCACTTCCCAGCGGGCAAAAGGGCCATGGGGAAAAAAGTGTCCAAACCAGAAATGCAGGACCGGCCATGGAGAAATGGGAGCCTTGCTACGCTGATGGGTGGGATGTAAATTGCCAACAGCCACTCTGGAGAAGTGTACAGTGTGTTCTGAAACATCTAAAAAACACAGCTTGGAGAGCATAGGGCACTTCCACTCATGGGCGTATAAATTGGGAAAACTAAAAATCAGCAAGACACAGGCACCCCAAAGTTTAGGGCTGCTCTGTTGACAAGAACCCCCACTTCATTACACCTTAAATATCCTAGGAAAGAGAAAAATGGATAAAGAAGTGGTGGTCCTCATGTACAATGGAATATCACTCAGCCATGAAATCCACGTCATAAGGCTAGTAGCAGCACGATGAGTGGATTTAGGTACGACGATTCTAAGTGAAATAAGTCACACAGAAAAAGACACTTATCATAAGATATCACTTAGAGAGGGAATGTAAAAACCGCTACACTTGAACTGAATTACAAAACAGAACAGAGTCACACGTTCAGAAAACACACTATGGCTGCTGAACGGGAAAGGTGAGGTGGGGTGATGCATAAAACAAGGGTTTCAAATTAGCTCAGATACCGTTCCATAAACCCAATATGTAAGAGACAAGACCTATTCCTTTTTCAGTGAACTGGACTTAACACCCCCTATTCACCGCACAAGAATATATCTGACTAGTAAGAATCTTCAAACCTATGTATTGATATCTCTCTGTAAGTGAGTCAAGGGGGTGTAAAGCGGCATAAACACAGCCGTGAAAAGCAGCTAAACCCCATTATAAAAATAAATTACTTTTCAAAACCCGTGAAACAAAGGCAGTGAAAGAGAGAGAAATTCTTACAAAATTCGTTCAGGGGCTGTGATGCAACCTGGATTGACCATATCTAGACCCACAGCTGATTGCGACATAAGGGTGGACACTCTTGGGGCTGAGAGTTTCGGTGAGGTTGGGTGAGCCAACGCAGACCCTTTCAAGTAATACTGCATGGTACCCATCCCATGGGTCCCAAATCTCCAGGTTCAAGGGCATCTTCCTACGTCGAAAACAGGCATGAGAAACCCAGAAGATGGTACACCGTGTGATCGGGAAAGGTTTCTAAAACGCACCTCATTTCTCATCTCCTTTGCTCGGGTTCGCCATTCCAGCCGATTTACTAGCCATCTCCCTCCTTGGAGAATCAGCACCTTTAACCTCCTGTTCCGTACAGGTTGCAATTTGTCCTGAGGATGAACGGGAAGAGGGGGAACCAATGAGAGACTAGCTCTAGGTGTTGGGACAGGCACAGGTCACTCTATTTTCCCATCAGGAAGAAGAATTAAGCACAAGCTCAGCCTGCCCCCCAGAACGAGAAGAGGGCCTGAAGCAATCCTGCGCTTTTGCGGCCAGCTCCCAAAAAAGCGAGTTGAAAAATGGAGCTCAGGGGCACTGCAATTCACAAACCTGCAGAGTTTTAAATGATACCTCTCGTCCACAAATATATTAAGGGAAGGCAACGAAGAGGCTTTGAAAGCAAGGCAGAATTGCAGGAAACAGATTTCAGGAGGTAGATTCGAATCGCCTTGAAAGCACATGAAAAGCGGCAAAACGTGGACAATGATGCCCTTGGCCAAAAAGGGCGTATGCGTTTTTTCCTGAATATATTCAGGAAAAAACGCATACGCCCTTTTTGGCCAACCAAGCAACCTGGAAAGGCCAATCAGCGCTCCAAAGAAGTCTCGCTTCCCAGTGGGCAAAAGGGCCATGCGGAAAAAAGTGTCCAAACCAGAAATGCAGGACCGGCCATGGAGAAATGGGAGCCTTGCTACGCTGATGGGTGGGATGTAAATTGCCAACAGCCACTCTGGAGAAGTGTACGGTGTGTTCTGAAACATCTAAAAAACACAGCTTGGAGAGCATAGGGCACTTCCACTCATGGGCGTATAAATTGGGAAAACTAAAAATCAGCAAGACACAGGCACCCCAAAGTTTAGGGCTGCTCTGTTGACAAGAACCCCCACTTCATTACACCTTAAATATCCTAGGAAAGAGAAAAATGGATAAAGAAGTTGTGGTCCTCATGTACAATGGAATATCACTCAGCCATGAAATCCACGTCATAAGGCTAGTAGCAGCACGATGAGTGGATTTAGGTACGACGATTCTAAGTGAAATAAGTCACACAGAAAAAGACACTTATCATAAGATATCACTTAGAGAGGGAATGTAAAAACCGCTACACTTGAACTGAATTACAAAACAGAACAGAGTCACACGTTCAGAAAACAAACTATGGCTGCTGAACGGGAAAGGTGAGGTGGGGTGATGCATAAAACAAGGGTTTCAAATTAGCTCAGATACCGTTCCATAAACCCAATATGTAAGAGACAAGACCTATTCCTTTTTCAGTGAACTGGACTCAACACCCCCTATTCACCGCACAAGAATATATCTGACTAGTAAGAATCTTCAAACCTATGTATTGATATCTCTCTGTAAGTGAGTCAAGGGGGTGTAAAGCGGCATAAACACAGCCGTGAAAAGCAGCTAAACCCATTATAAAAATAAATTACTTTTCAAAACCCGTGAAACAAAGACAGTGAAAGAGAGAGAAATTCTTACAAAATTCGTTCAGGGGCTGTGATGCAACCTGGATTGACCATATCTAGACCCACAGCTGATTGAGACATAAGGGTGGACACTCTTGGGGCTGAGAGGTTCGGTGAGGTTGGGTGAGCCAACGCAGACCCTTTCAAGTAATACTGCATGGTACCCATCCCATGGGTCCCAAATCTCCAGGTTCAAGGGCATCTTCCTACGTCGAAAACAGGCATGAGAAACCCAGAAGATGGTACACCGTGTGATCGGGAAAGGTTTCTAAACGCACCTCATTTCTCATCTCCTTTGCTCGGGTTCGCCATTCCAGCCGATTTACTAGCCATCTCCCTCCTTGGAGAATCAGCACCTTTAACCTCCTGTTCCGTGCAGGTTGTAATTTGTCCTGAGGATGAACGGGAAGAGGGGGAACCAATGAGAGACTAGCTCTAGGTGTTGGGACAGGCACAGGTCACTCTATTTTCCCATCAGGAAGAAGAATTAAGCACAAGCTCAGCCTGCCCCCCAGAACCAGAAGAGGGCCTGAAGCAATCCTGCGCTTTTGCGGCCAGCTCCCAAAAAAGCGAGTTGAAAAATGGAGCTCAGGGGCACTGCAATTCACAAACCTGCAGAGTTTTAAATGATACCTCTCGTCCACAAATATATTAAGGGAAGGCAACGAAGAGGCTTTGAAAGCAAGGCAGAATTGCAGGAAACAGATTTCAGGAGGTAGATTCGAATCGCCTTGAAAGCACATGAAAAGCGGCAAAACGTGGACAATGATGCCCTTGGCCAAAAAGGGCGTATGCGTTTTTTCCTGAATAT